>NC_050573.1:407761543-408064573 GCF_011100635.1 Trichosurus vulpecula | reverse complement strand
CTATAGCAGGGCTAAAGGTGGGGGAACCTTTCCTGGTGCCACTCAAATTATATTATATAAGTGTTGCCTAGCTTGGGATAGAGATAGTGGATTGGGTTGGCTTACTGATAGATGGAATTCCAACATTATATGTCCTCAATCAATATAATTGATAAGACCGACAGGCCCATGTGATGTGACCACCGTTGAAGACTTTACCTTAGGACGTATCCAAAAGTAGAGAAGTGAATGGAAGAAGAGGAACAGCAAAGGAGACAAAAAATGAGTGGTCATCAAGGTAGGAAAAGAATCAACAATACAAAGTCACATTGTCCAACGAAAGAAAGCACAGTCACTGATTAATTGCCAGGAGAGACAGAGACAGAACATAATGATAATAACTCTCAGGTATTTATGGGGCTTTTAGACTTTTAAAACTTGGCCACTTCTGAAAGGCAATAGAGCCGATTTACCACTGGGGATAAGATGGGTATGCTATTACTAGCTCTACTTAAGAATATTTTGTCTTTTTTGTTTGTTTGCTTTTATGTAGTTTAGCAGATAGAATGCTGTTTTTTGGAGTCAGGAATACCTGGGTTCAAATCCTGAGTCTGATCGTCACAAGGTACATAACTATGGACAAATCACAAATTCCCTTTGTTTCCTTATCTGTAAAATGGGGATGAAAATACCTATAGCATTTTTCCTCACAGGGTTCCCAAGTCTGAGACTTGGGAGCCTCAAATGAAATAAAATGTGTAAAGAAGTTGGTAAACTTTAGAAGGCTGTAGAACTGTCAATTACTATTGTTGTGGAAACGATATTCCCACTTTCAGCTCTTTGATCTTATGGTGATTAGGAAAGGACCACCATTCTTCAGGAGCAGCTAAGTGGTGCAGTGGATAGAATATCAGGCCTGGGAGTCAGGAAGAACTGAGTTCAAGTCTGGCCTCAGACACTTATTAGCCATGTGACCCTGAACAAGTCACTTAACCTTGTTTGCCTCTGTCTCCTCATCTGTCAAATAAGCTAGAGCAGAAAATGGCAAATCGCTTCAATATATTTGCCAAGAAAACCCCAAATGGGGTCAGGAAATCTCACACATGACTGAAATGACTGAAAAGCATCATTGTTCAAGTGGTCCATTCCCATGCCCCTGGGCAGGTTTTCCTGGTATTATTATTCTAAGGTGAAGGATCATCTCTGCCCTAGTCGGGGTGCTTTCCAGCCATCTGAGAAAGCCTTTTCTATCCATGTAGTCACTGAAACAAAACATCCTTGTTTTCCTCCAGTTAATTAGACCGCCTCTGAGTTTGACAGACTCTGGAGCTACTGGCCCAGATGTTTTTCAGATGGTCAAAGTTCTCTCACCAAGATGCTACCAAAGAAGGCAGGAGTAGCTCTGAAGCCATCAAAAAAACCAAAACAAAACAGAACAAAAACCCAAACCCAACAGTGTTCATTAGTCAACAAGTGATCAGGGAGAACGCTTGCTATGTCTCCTTGTCTATTTCTGCCTCCCACGAGTGGCATTGCAGTGGGTAAACAAACCTCCTATCACTTTGAATCTGTGCAGCAGAGAATTTAATTGCTTTTAACATCTTCTTCATTTGTATATAAAAATGAAAAGGCACCAGAGCAAAGAAAGTCATTATTATGTGGAGCTAGTTTTCTTATAGAAAATAAAGGGTTATGGCAGACCGAGAGTTTATGACTGATACCCTACTCCTGTCTTTTATTAATGTTGTCTCCCAATCCCTGACTTTGCACAACACCTAGCACATAGTAAGTGCCTCATAAACACTTGTTGACTGACTGAACGCTTATTAACTAGTTCTAAAAGGGATAGTTTCCTAGGAATTTGCTGCTACTTCTCCTGGCTGCATCTGTAGGGTCTTAGATCAATAACATGTATTTGTTAAGCTCCTGCTGTATCTTAGACATGGTACTAGGCACTGGAGATTCAGAGACAAAGGATGAAACAATCTTTAATCTCTGGCTAAGCTGAAGGGATGGGAGTAGGAATCATTAGGATGGATGTCTAAATCATATCCTTGCCTTCCTGTAGTTGAAGTTGATTGGAGATGAAGGATTATGGAAGCTGAAGAGGAAGATGAGCTGGGAGGCCAAAATATTTAAAAACAATAGAGGTCAAGAAGAAGAAGGCTGTAATCTAGATACTGCATTTGTCAATGTGACACCCAGGACACACCCTTTGTTGACCGATCCTGGTTCTGTCTCTGCTCCTTCGTGGTACTGCCCTGTGAAGGCTCTGGAGAGGCTTTAAACTTCAGCTTCTCCAAAAGGAAAACATGATTCCAATGTAACAGAGAGGACAGCTACAGAGCTCTGGAGTTTAGGAGTTCTTTAAGAAAATTTCAATGCTAGTGATATTTTTCTCCTCCCAAAAACATTATCCTTCTTCAAGACTACAACAAAGGAGATTGAATTGGTGTGAGAATCCTCTTCTCCAACAGAGAGTTTTCTTAGTGGCTGGTCCCTGAGAGATACTATGATTTAAAAAGTTGTCTCTTTGAAGCCAAGCCTGTGAGGAGCCTACTGGAATTGAGCTGGGCTGGGCCTTCCAGAGCAGATGTGCCATTAATTCATCACTGCGGCCACCCTTGAAATCCTTTCCAGTTTGGTGGCACTTGCCAGAGCTTCTGTTCTGCTTGGTATAGCTTTTGAGGGCCCAAGTTCACTTCCATATCATGACAAGACATTTAAGGAGAACATCAGTGGGGGATAAAGTTATATACTTCTTATCACATTGGGCTTTTTTTTACTTTGAAAATAGTTTTAATTCCTTCTATTTTGCTACCTCCCTTTTTTCTAAGGATAGGTCACACTATCAGATCCTTCAGAATAGCATTAGAGGATTCTGTCAAGTCTAAAAATGTTTTGTGGTCAAATTACTTTCAGGGAACAGTGCTTTAATTGAGAAAGTGCTGGGCTTAGAGTTGAAAGCCTTAAGTTTGAATCCAGGGTCTGCTACTTGCTAACGGTGTGACCTTGATAAATCATTCAACACTCACCTAACCTTCATAACCATCAGGAATTCACCACCCCCCTTCTATAAAATGAAGATGGTAATAATGAGAGGCAGTGTGGCCTCTTATGTGGATTTATCTTATTTTAATTTAATTTAATTGTTGCACCCTTTCATCCCAAACTCCTCTCAGTTAAAAACAGACATAATGAAACTTGTGAAAAATAGGCAAAGTCAAACAAAATGATTCTTTGCTGTGGCCATATCCAGAAATGTATGTGTTCTTCCATACCATGAGTCCATCAGCTCTCTGTAAGGAGATGGGTAATGTCTCATAGGTCTTCTGGAAATTAGGGTTATCACTGAGGTGATCAGAGTTAAGACTTTCAGACTTGTTTTTCTTTACAATGCTGTTGTTGCATAAATTATTTTCCTGACTCTGCTCATTTCCCTCTTTAGGTTCAGTTCACACTGGCCAGGATTCTCTGTCATCATCTCTTTCATCAGTTCTTGTGGGTATATTTCATTACATCCTCATGCCACCATTTCTTTAGCCATTCCTCAATTGACCAGTACTCCCTCTCCTTATTTTCCAGGTCTTTCTTTCTTTTCTTTTTTTTTCACTTTTAATCCTCCATTCAGGAACAGGACATTTGATTTCCTTATGATATTCTCTCTCTGGGTTTATCATCCCTCTAATTCCATCCTCCTTATTCCCACCTGGTTTTTTGTTGAGTTCGGTTGTATTTCTAGATTGTGTGTGTGTGTGTGTGTGTGTGTGTGTGTGTGTGTTTTCAGTCCTTCTATTTCATTCAAACAAAAAAGGAGTATTCTTAATATCATTCTCCCTACCCATTCTTCCATGTTTGCCTACCCTTCTTCATGTACCCGCCAATTATAAAAAATAGTAAGTGCCTTCCTTTTTTCCCCCTCCTTTCTATATTACTATATTCCTTTAATCCTCCATTTTCTTTTCCCTCTTCAAACTCTTGGAACAGAATCAATCCACTCCCAAACCCTATCTTTTTCTTTATTAACTTCCTTGATATCATTTGGAGATATTAAGTTTTTGACAGAACACTTGTTTCTTCTTTATCTATTAATACTTTGGCATTATGCAATCACATTCTCCCTTATAATTATTAAAATTAATTTACCTTTTTAGTTTTCTTTGAATACATCTTTCCATTTCTAAGTTTCTACTGAGCTCTGCTCTTTTCATCAAAAATCCTTGAAAGTCTTCTATGACATTAAAGCTTCTTTTTTTTTTTTGCTTGTAGGATTATGCTCAACTTCACAGAGTAACTTATTCTTTGTTGCAAGCCTATCACTTTTGCCCTTTAGAAAGTATATTCTAAGATCTCCTGTCATTTATGATAGAAGCTCCCAGGTCTTGTGTAATTTTGACTGTGGTTCCTTGGTATTTGAACTATTTCTTTCTGACTGCTTGTAATATATTTTTCTTTTATGCAAAAGCTCTGGCTTTTGACTATAAAAATCATGAGGCTTTTCCTTTTGTGGTATTTCTCAGGAGGTTATTAGTACAGTCTTTCTATTTTCACTTTCTTCTCTGGTCCTAAGATCGGTGAAGATTTTATTCATGATTTCTTGAAATTTATTGTCTAGGCTTTCCTTTTTAAATTATGGCTTTCAATGTGTTCAATGACTTAAATTATCTATTCCTGACCTGTTTGTCAGGCCTATTGTTTTTGATAGCAGATACATCACATTTTTCTATTTTTTTCAATTTTTGATTTTATTTTAATATTATTGTCTCACGAAGTCAGTGATTTCTGATTGGTTTATTGTAGTTTTCAGGAAGCACCTTACTTTGGATTTATCATTTCTATTCTAAGCTATTTATTTTCCTTTGATTTCCTGCCTCTAGAGCTTTTATTTCATTTTTAGTCTCTTCATTTTTTCTAGGTATTTATACAGTCCCTGTAAAAATATATTTTTTCATTTATGTCTCTGTTAGCAATTCCCTTGTAATTGCTTTCTCCATCTAGGTTGATTTGGGGGGATAGTTTGGGTCTATGATAATTCTTTATTTTAGACAATGTTTTCTTTAGCTTTCTCATCAATTCATCCTTATTCTTGTATTTGGACTTTTTTCCCAAGGTCAGGCTATACCTCTTGTGGCCCTTTGGATTGGGCAGTAGTCCCTGTTTGGTCTTGCCCTGAATATCCTGGGTTCCTATGTTGCTCTCCACCCCACCATTGTTGCCCTGCCTCACTCACCCGATTCTTGAGGTTCAGAGCATTGAATGTTCTGGTCTCTCTACAGTACCTGAGGACACAGTGCTAAGAATAACCCAAGAGCCTGAGGTGTCCCAGCCCAAAAGCAGCTGTGACAACAGGTGTGCTACACTGGGTATTCCTACTTCCCCTTTCTGAGGTTCATACTGTGGGTATCTGACCACCCTGGGGCTCTTTCAAGGAAGTCTTCTGCTATTGCTATCTCAGGATACAGACCCTTATGAACCATACACGTCTGTAGTTGGTCTCTGGCAAGCTAAGAGACTACTGGCTTGTTTACCTGAATAGGGGCACTGGATTTTATGGAAGATCCCTTCTCCTATTACCTCTGGGCTTCTGGCTAACTTTTTGTGCAGTTCTGGGGTGAAAGAAGTCACTTATTGTAGTTGTTTATTGGATTTCTTGATGATTATTCCATTTGCTGCTATTCTTAGCTTTTTCTTAGAAGAAATGTGGGAATTAGGCTTTCTTGACTCTGAGGAGTCATCTTTCAGTATAGGGGATTAGACTGTTGGCCTCAAAGTCAGAGAGACCTGTATTCAACTACTGCTGATTTTGTTACCCTGGACAAATCACTTAACTTTTCAGTCCCCCTAGGAAGAGGGTTTCCTCACTGGGAGTTTCTTATACCGATGAAATTTCAGTTCTAACACAAAAAATTATACATACATACATACATACATACATATGTGTGTGTGAGTGTGTGTGTATGTGTGTGTGTGTGTGTGTGTGTGATCTATGTCACAGGGTTGTTGTAAGGAAAATGTTTCAATTAACCTTAATGAGCTATAGAAATGTGAGGTTTTTTAAGTTTATTTTTTATTTTTAGTTTACAGCACTCAGTTCCATAAGCTCTTGAGTTCCAAACTTTCACCCCATCCCTCTCCTTCCCCCTTCCCCCCAAGATGGCATGTAATCTGCTATAAGTTGTACATATACCTTCACATTGAACTTATTTACATAATAGTCAAACTGTAAAGAAGAGTTATAACCAATGGAATGAACCACAAGCGAGAAGAAACAAAACCAAAAAAAAAAAAAGAGAAAAGAAATGTGAGTTATTGCTAGGTAGCTAGATGGTACAGTGGATTAAGTCGCGTGCTTGCAGTCAAGAAGACCTGAGTCCAAATCCAACCTCAGATATTTCCTATCTCTATGACCCTGAGCAAGTTTCTTAACCTCGGTTTGCTTCAGTTTCCTCATCTGTAAAATGGGGATAACAATAAGCACTACCTCTTAGAATTGGGGCGAAGCTCAGATGAGATAATAATTGCAAAGCACTTGGCACAGTGCCTGGCACATCACAAGGGTTATATAAATGTTAGCTATTAGAAGCACCATTATTTTACTACTAATTATATTGTACCTTCTCCAGTGGAGGCAGCTAGGTAGCTCAGTGGATAGAGCAGTGGGCCTGGAATCAGGAAGACAAGAATTCAAATCCAGCCTCAGATACTTGCTAGCTATGTGACCCTAAGCAAGTCACTCAACCATGGGAGAAGAAAATGTTAAGTGGCTCTAGTATCTTTGCCAAGAAAACCTTAGGACAGCAGGGTCCATGGGGTCACCTTTCCCATAAAGACTCTTCCCTCTAGGAGCCCCTAAAAAAGGTTGAGGGCACTTTAAAAGTCAGCATCCACTCAAAACCATAGCTCATAAGCCCCCACCAATATATTTCTTTTTACTGAGCCAACCAGAGGTCATAATAGTTCAAACAATAAGACATTTAATCAAATAATATAGCCTCAAAATGGCAATAAAACATTTCCTCACGTACATGAGGGGGTAACTTGCACCACAAGTTACCACACCACCAGTGGGAAGATGGACATACATGGACAGGCACATGCATACAGAATATGTATGTCCTTTGTACACACATGGGTGGGCCCTTTCACACCCCCAGCATGTAAGCCTTAAATGGTGATAAGCCTTCTTCCCATTAATAGCAAAGGATCTGCCTGGTCTTGAGCTTATTTGCCTCAGAATCTAATCTTAACTTCTTTATGATACAGACCCCAGAGAGCTAGCTAGAGAATGCCTTATTAGACCATTTATAAGCCCATCTTTTGAGCTCCTTTCCACCTGTTGCCCCTCAGGATCTCTCAGTCTAATTTCTTATCTGGGTTATGGTTTCAAATTCCTTCTAACTCCTACTTTATCTTGTGTCGATAGTTTGTGTTCTCTTCAAAACATCCCAGGGAATCCAGTTTTCAAAATGGTAAAGGACCTGGGTAGACCTGGAGGAAGGAGAATCTTTTCAGTCTCCACAATGCCCTTGTTTTTGATGCATATCAATAAAGGAGGAAAACTGCAAGGAGCTGGGTGGATTAGAAGCCTTTGTCTTTCTTCTCTTCAGCAACCAAAAAAATCACTATGCTCTCTACAATAATAATTTGACAAATATTTACTATTCTTACTTGTCTGAGGTACTGGGGAGACATAAAGTTTAGGTAAGGGAGTCCTTGACCTCATCAGATGGTAAGCTCCTTGAGAGCAAGGACTATCTTTTGTCTCTTTTTGTATCCCCAGCACTCTGAGCCTCAGTTTCCTCATAGATGAAATGGATTAGTTGACCTTGAAGGTCCCTTCTGGTTTTATCATTCTATGTTTAGGAAGTTTTGCTTTATGATTGGGAAATCAACAGAATGCATTTACCATTTTGGTAGGACATAGAAAAAGCTCTATTCCCTAGAGCAGATGTTATAATAGAATTCATTCAGAATGCAGCACATGTCCTATATAGGGCAACTAGTTCTATTTGGACATGAACTTGAAAATCTAATGTGAAACCCAAAAACAAAGCTGCAGTCAATGCCATAGAGTCACTTAAATGGTCTAATTGACAGATTATATTCATAGAGGTATCTCACTGCAGAACAGAATGGAGCACAGCCTTTGGGAACTCATGCACAGTCCATAAACAACATACACAAACAAAACCCACCAAATGGCTAAAAAATGCTCTGGCCTGTATACAGGCTAGCCTAGTTCAGAGCGGGTCATTTCAAGAAACAGAGAATTCAGTCAGTCTGCTTTCAAGAGCATCTGATTAAAAAGTCCAAGTAGCATGTTTCTGCCTCATTTTATTAAAGTGTGGAATGCCTTGTAATTCCTTCCATCTCTTCTCTGATAGTCATATTCTGGGTCTCTGCCTCACAAATCATAGGGCTTTAGAGCATGACCTAACTTACAAAGTTAAATGATTATTTTATACTGGGGAAACAACTCCCTGCCATCTCCTGGCCAAGCACCTTGCTGCTCTGAGGAAACTTCCTTCCAGAGTCCTTTTGTCTTGATTGGTAACTATCTTTCCCAAACTACTATTAATAGGAAAGCCCAGACCACCCTTCACTCCTTACTCTCAATCACCTTCTCACAAACTGCCATGTCTTGAACATACTTTCTTCACCTCCTGCCCAGCACAACCACCACCAACATCATCAGTTCTGAAACTACAGACCATGATCAAATCAGTCCTGACTTTGTTCCTTCATGGGGGGGAGTGTCAATCTATTACACCATCCCAGTAACTTTTTAAATCTACTTATCATCTCAGCAGCTTTCTAGAGCAAAGTGCCATTCAGTAGCCACAATTCTCCTTCAGGTAAATGGTCTCACATTAGAATGTAAATACCTTGAAGACAGTGACTGCGTCTGCTTTACACTGTGGTTTAGCGCAGTGCTTTGCATGTAGTAAATGCCTAGTAAAAATGCCTTTTTGTTTATTTATTCACTGAAGGTTGGACTCCAGAAAAGTATATTCTTGAGCAATGGTGCCTTCTGCTCATTTGTCAATAGAGTTACAGGACAGAAGATTCAACTCTAGAGTTGGAGTTAAAGGCTTGGAGATAATTATGTCTGTCCCAATTATAGAATCTGCAGCTTTAATCATTTTTAAGTAATATTTTATTTTTCCGCAATTACATGTTAAAACATTTTAAAAACTTTTTTAAACTTTTCAGTTCCAAATTCTATCCTTCCTTCTTTCTCCTCCCCCTCTCTGAGACAGCAAGCAATCTGATATACTTTATACATGTGTAATCATGTAAAGCATTTCTATATTAGTCATCTTGTCCAAGAAGACTCAAATGGAAAGAAGGAAGGAAGGAAGGAAGGAAGGAAGGAAGGAAGGAAGGAAGGAAGGAAGGAAGGAAGGAAGGAAGAGAAAATTAGCATGTTTCAGTCTGTATTCAGACAGTATCAGTTCTTTGGAGATGAATAGTATGCTTCATCATTAGTCTTTTGGGATTGTCTTGGATCTTTGTATTGCTGAGAATAACTAAGTCATTCACAGTTCTTCATTGCATAATATTGCTGTTACTGTGTACAAAGTTCTCATGGTTCTGCTCACTTCACTTTGCATCTGTTCATGTAAGTCTTTCCAGGTGTTTTTCTGAAATCATCTTGCTTGTCATTTCTTATAGCACAATCATATGCCACAGCTTGTTTAGCCATGCCCCAATTGATTGGCATCTTCTCAATTTCCAATTCTTAACCACCACAAAAACAACTGCTATAAATATTTTTGTAAAAATAGGTTCTTTTCCTTTTTTATGGTATTGCTGAATCAAAGGGTATGCACAGTTTTATAGCCCATTGGGCATAGTTCCAAATTGCTCTCCAGAAAGGTTGGATCAGTTCACAAATCCACCAATAGTGTATTAGTGTTCCAGTTTTCCCACATCTCCTCCAACACCCCAAATTTTCTTTTTTGTCAGATTAACCACTCTGATGGGTGTGAGGTGGTACCTCAGAGTTGTTTCAATGTGAACTTCTCTAATCAACAGTGACTTAGAGCATTTTTTCATATGACCGTAGATGGTTTTGATTTCCTTGTCTGAAAACTGCCTGTTTATATCCTTTGGTGATTTATCAACTGGGGAATGACTTGTATTTTTATAAATTTGACTCAGTTCTGTATATATTTGAGAAATGACGCCTTCATCAGAGAATCTTGTTGCAAAATTTTGTCTCTAGTTTTCTATTTTCCTTATACTTTTGGTTACATTTCATAGGAGTTTTTGTCAAATAATGAGTTTTCGTTTCAAAAGCTTGGATCTTTGAGTTTACTATATATTAGATTACTATGGCCATTTACTCTAATGTAATGTGTACCTAATCTATTCCACCGATCCACCACTCTATTTCTTAGCCCGTACCAAATTGTTTTGATAATTCCCAAAATCATAGTACAAGAATGAAATACCTTGAAGCTGGAAAACAGAGGTAAGGTTTACAGTCTTGGAAGGCAGGCATCTCAGGGCTGAAAGAGTCTTTCAGATTTTATCTTTCTCTGTTTTTGTCTCTTGTCTTCCTGCCCCAAAATTTCTTTTTCTGTTTTGGAGAGGGGAAGGCAAGGAAATTGGGGTTAAGTGACTTGCCCAAGGTCACACAGCTAGGAAGTGTGTCAAGTGTCTGAGACTGGATTTGAACTCAGGTCCTCCTGACTCTAGGGCTGGTGCTCTACTCACTGCACCACCTAGCTGCCCCCCACCTGCCCCAAAATTTCACTGTGTCCTCAAATGATGGTGCAGTAAATAGAGTGCTGGACCTGAAATCAGGAAGTCCTGAGTTCAAATTCAGTCTTAAACACTTACTTAGTTCTGCTGCCTGAGTAAGTCATTGAGCAAATTCCTTTATGAGCCTCAGTTTCTTCATCTGTAAAATGGACATAGTAATTGCACCTATTTCCCATGGTTATTGTGAGAATAAAATGAGATAACATTTGTAAAGTACTTTATAAACCTTAAAGTGCTATATAAATGCTAATTATTATCATTGCTATTATACCAAGAACCGTTCAGCTGGACCTGGAAAAGGATGCCTTCCCTCTTTGACCACATACTGTGAAAGATTATTAGGACTTGTAGAACTAAGTTCCCTATGCCAATAAAATAGGGTAGATTTGCAGATTTGTCTTTGAGGACAATTTATATTATAATTCTTTGTGCCTAATAAGTGATAAACAAGCTTCTTGCTGTTGTAAAAGCCTATCCATTTAACAGTAAAATTCTCCCTATGGTTGTTGTGTTTGTCCTTCATTCTCAAAGAGGACCATGTCATCAGGGAAATGATGAAATGATTTGCACTTGACTTTGAGTGAGGGAGGGCTGTGCAAGGTCACCAGCCTCACTTTCTCCTCCAGAGCCATCTGGGTCCAGTGGCCAGATATTCATCAAGATGACCTGAGGTGGTCCAGGATGCAATGGGAGACCCTGGCCCTTTCAGGCTAAGGTCTTTTCAGGTTCTCACTTTGAGTGAAGTAAAAACCATTTAGTGAACAGGCCTCTTTTAAGAAGTGAGTCAAGGGATAGACCCTTTAATTGATAGGAAAAAAATCAAACTGGGAGGGAAAGACCCTCAGGATTGCTGATCAAAAGAAAAACAGTTACTATTGACATTCACTCTGAGCCAGGAGGGCACAAAATATAGCCAGTAAGTGGCGCTTGGGCAGGCACTTATTGTGATCCAATCTATGAACTTCAGAGTGAAATGGGTTTAAGCTTTGGTCTCTGAGAAGAGAGAAAGAAAGAAAGAGAGAAAAAGAGAAAGAGAGAAAGAAAGAAGAAAGAAAGAGAGAAAGAAAGAAAAAAGAAAGAAAAGAAAAGAAAAGAAAAGAAAAGAAAAGAAGGGAGGAAGGAAGGAAGAAAGGAAGAAAGAAAGAAAGAAAGAAAGAAAGAAAGAAAGAAAGAAAGAAAGAAAGAAAGAGGAAGGGAGGGATGAAGGAAGGAAGGAAGGAAGGAAGGAAGGAAGGAAGGAAGGAAGGAATCTAGCTAGTAAACCCAGTTAACTGGGCAGCTTCTGGCCTTTGGAGAGGAGAAAGAGAGAGAGAGGGAGAGGATAAGCCGAGTTACCCAACTGGCTGCGTCCCCATTCAGGCAGCTCAGACTACTCACAGGGTTGTGTTTGTCCTTTGTTTTTGAAGAGGACCGTGACAAATGCTACCACTAAGGAAGTCATGGCTCTATCAAGTGTCAAAAGGACCTGATTTAAACATATGCTCCTGTTTGCAAGAAGAGACCCATATATGAGAGAGAGAGAGAGAGAGAGAGAGAGAGAGAGAGAGAGAGAGAGAGAGAGAGAGAGTTATCAGGTATAAAATGTCCAGGTGGCCAAGTTCAATGTCAGGAGCTCCAACTTTTGACTGAGCTCTAGCATTGGCATGCCCCAAGGGATGGCCCAGAAGGTGTTGTCAAGCATTCAGCTATGGCAAATTCCCTATTTCCAAACTATTTAGTGTTCTCTATTCCTCGCACCTCAGGCAGCTCAATGGCATGGCATGGAACACAAAACTCCGTCAGGTAACATGTACATTTGGTCTGTAATCAAATGGGATAATACATGTAAAGTGTTTTACAAACCTTGAAGCATTATATTATTATTATTATTATTATTTATTAAGAAACATACAGGGAAATGTATCCAGGAATATACTGTTTATTATTTTTTATCTATACTTATTATTTTTATCTCCAAATTGATTAAACAAATATAAAACTCATATTACTCAGAGAGTAGAAGAGGCAGAGATTATGTTAACAATAACTCACAATTATATGGCTCTTTAAGACTCATGCTATCCTTTTCTCACAACCACCCAACTTTGTGTGATATTTAAAAAGTTCAAGAGACATAATTTCTGGGTAATTTTATTAAAGCATTAGCATTTTAATAAGAGGTCAATGGCATTCTAGAATGCCAAAAACCCTCATGGCACTAGACTCAAGCCTTATATGGCCTTGGAAAAGTGAGTGTTCCAGAGGATGGCAATCAACTCTGATTGGTTAACAAGTAATGAGAGAGAATGAATATTACAGTGAGGGACTGGACCTATTCTAATGAACTTTGATTATTTCACTTACTTCTAAATTACCCCCAGCCTTGTGCAATCTAATCAAATAATTTATCTCCTCCCAAACCTGAGTAGAACACAATGGGATTAAATTCTTTGTAAGGTTGGTTGGGTCTGAGGCAGAAGGAGGCCAATTAATTTAATCTCATTATCAGTAATGTCCTTCAAGAGACTGAACTTTGAAATGAGGACTATGGAAAAGGGGGAGCTTTGGATCTCCCCAAATCATTGATTATTAATTATCATTCACTCATTTTAAGTAGGTGCCACAAGTATTTTGATCCTCATTTTGCTGATGAGGACAAAGATGGGCAAGGAAAATGGTAGCAAGAGTTTTACAGTGGAAACAAAGAACCACAAGTGGTTGGAACACAGCTCAAAGTGACAAGAGGAGTCTAAGGATGAAGCCCTACGTGAAGGTGGATGCTGGGTGCTTCTTATGCAGATACAATTCCCATTTAAAGTGTGATCCAAAGAAATAGCCCAGGGAGTTATTCTTGACCTGAAAGAAGGAACACAAAATGAAGCAAGAATTTGGACAAGTTGTGATACTTTGCAAACTCAGCATTAGCCAATTAGCCAATCTGGCTGGACATTCCTGTGCTGAGTATGGGACTTACATTTCCTCATGGAGAGCTACTCTAATGGGAAGGGTGTGGCATTTTACATGGACCTTGAGAAAACTTTAATAATCAACTAGGAAATACACATGAGTCACTTACATGCTTTGTCCTAGTACCTCACTGCTATCTTGCCCTTTTTAAAAAGATAAATATTTATAATACTGTCTTATTTTGTCCTCAATGAAATCATAGAAGGTAAGTGGGGCATTTATTATCCCCAGTTTACAGACAGAGAAATTTGAAGGAACAGAGAGGTGAAATGATTTGTCTAAGGTCATACAGCTAGCTCAGACCAGAACCAGAATGGCTGAGCTCTTAAGGAAGCTTTGCTTTACCAGCCAAGACACTGGGTGGAGTTGCCTGGATAGCCTTGGGTTTGGTCAGGTTTATGGCTGTGTAGTTATAGACATATCAGGGGAGCTAAGGCAAAATTTCCAATTAGGGAAATCTAGAAATGATCAGAAAGGAACTCAAGCCAAGGTATGGAGCACAAGGGGATCAATATCAAATATGGACAAGACACGAAGCGCTCCCAATAGCTGGCATGTGCTAATTGTTCCCTTGAAGAGTTCATTTATGAGATCTGTTCTTAGGTGAGACATTAACCTGTAAAGGATGCAGCCCTGAGCCTTGGGGCTTCATGAGCTGTCGTCACTTTCCCTGGCCATCAACCAAGAACTTCTGACTTTCAGACCCAGAGCTTTCACCTAGCCTGCAGTCAGGAAGACCTGAGTTCAGTTTTGGCCTCACATAATTCCTAGTTGTGTGACCCTGAGCAAGTCATTTAACTTCTGTTTTCTGCCTCAATTTCCTCATCTGTAAAATGGATATGATAATAGCACCTAACTTCTAGGTTGTCTTAAAGATCAAATGAGATAATTGTGAAGCACTTAGCGTATTGCCTAGCTCATTAAACACTATAGAAATGTTAGCTATTATTACTTACTTACTAAACTTCCCTGATCACTGAATCTTCATTTGGAGTCCTGAGGCTGGCGTTCCCAGTCCATGAGCCAGATTGATTCTTGTACTACAGAGTCCTGTTGTACCTGAATCCTCATTATTCATCCTCCTTTCTTGGCCACTGCTACCATCTCTAGGCATTTATGTATAATACTCACTTCCTTCTTTCCCTTCTTCCTCTCTGAATTCACATACTACATACAAGAATCATACATCTTCTAGGTATTGCTTACAAAAAAGAAGAGACTGCATAAACTCAAGAGCATAAGAGGGCAAAGTAATTAGAAGTGCTTATAAAATAAGGAAAATTAGTCCCAGACTGAGCTTATACTTGCTAAACTAATCCTTATGCAGGGGAAGTAGCTGAGATAAGAATTAAATCCAAGTCTATCCACCATGCTATTCTGCCTCTCATTTCAAACTGAAATGAGAGTTACTCCAAAATTCACCCAAAGACACCTTGTTCCCCTTGATCTATATCCACAGGGGTAGCTCCATTTAAGTCTTTTAAAAATGTTTTATTTGTTTTAATCAGCCAAAAATTATCTGTTCACTCACCCTCCCATGCTCCCTCCCCCACCCCTACTCCAAAAGAGAATACAAGAAAAAGAAAACCCATTACAAATATGTAGAGGGAATTAAAAGTGTTCCACATTGGCCACATCCCCAAAACTTTTTGCCTCATTTGGCCTTTTAAGTCCTTCATCTGTTATCAGGAGGTGGGTAGAGTGTTTCATCACAAGTCCCTAATCTTTCTTTCTCTTCTCTCTGTCTCCTCCTACCCATGTGTTCTTCTTCTGTCTTTCCATTCTTTTCTTAAGACCATCAAAATGTAACAGAACCACTACCAGGTCTTATTTAATTGGACTTTTTCTATGTCCCCGATAATGTTAGGTTTCAGAAGGGACACATTTATCGTCTCCCCTCCCCTCATAATTGATTGTAAACAATTTATCCTTGCTTAGTCCTTTATCACTTTTCGTTTGTGTTTACTTTTATATGCTTCTTTTCATTCCCGTGTTTGAACTTCAAAGTTTCTGTGCAGTTCTGTTCCTTTCATCAGGAACGTTTTGGAAGTCCTCTATTTCATTCAAGATCCATTTTTCCTGCTGTAGAATTATATTCAGTTTTGCTGGGTAAATTGTTCCTCACTGTAAACTGATACCCTTTATCTTTTGGAATATTGCATTCTAATCTCTGCATCCCTTTCTAGTAGTGGCCCCGCTAAATCATGTGTTATCCTGACTGTAGCTTCTTGGTACTTGGATTCTTTTTTCTGACTGCTTGTAGTATTTTTTCTTTGACCTATATTTTGACTATGATGTTCCTGGGAGTTTTCATTTGTGAGTTTCTTTTAGGAGGTAGCTGCTGGGTTCTTTCTATTTCTACTTTGTCCTCTGGTTCTAAAAGATCTGGATGATTTAAGATTTCTTGAAATATGATGTCCAAGATCTTTTTTTGGTCATAGTTTTCAGATAGCACAATGATTCTTATTTTTTTTCTTGATCTGTTTTCTAGGTCAGTTGTTTCTGCTATGAAATACTTTACATTTTCTTCTATATTTTCAGTCTTTTGACTTTGTTTTAATATTTCTTGTTGCCTCATGGAGTCGTTGGTTTCTACATTCTAATTTTCAGGGAGTTTGTTGCTTAGGTGAGGTTCTGTACCTCTTATATTAAGCTATTAATTCCCTTTCCAACTCTTTCTTCCATATCTGTCATTTCTTTTCTATTTATTTCATCAAGCACTCTCATTTTTTATAAAAAAAAATTTAACTCTTTTTATCATTCTTGATTTATCTTTTTCAAGAATTCTAGATAAAATCTTTCCCAAGTTGTGTTTTTCTTTAATGGTTTGCTTGTAGATATTTTAGAGTCATTCTCCTTTTCTAGGTTTGGGTCTTGAGCTTCCCTATTACCATAATAGCTCACTATGTTAGAGTTCTGTTTTTGTTTGTTCATTCTTCAAGACTTTTTCCTGACTAAGAATTTGATGTTAGTGCTGGGCTCTGCTGCATTTCTATAAAGAAGATCTTCACAAATCCTGTTGCTATTTTCTTGGGGTACTGAGTGTTGTGTTATTCTAGAATCTCAGGAACAAGTTGGGAGCTGTGATCTTTCAGTACTCTGAAAGTAGTCTGATCCAGTGCAAAGTCAGATTGCTGGCCCCCTGTTCTGACCTTTGAATCTTCATGACATGAGTTTGGGTCTGAGTAACTGCTGCTAGGCTCAGCCCATATCACCCAGCTGGAAAGCTCTGTTGGCACAGTGGTGGAAATATAGGCTCCCCTTTTGTCTGGGATTCCTGCCCTGGTTATTCCTATGCAGGCTGGACTAGAAGCTGGAACTGAGACCCCAATTTGCTTCTGAGGTCCTAGCCACAAGCACCTCCCCCTTATTTCTGAATTTTCCCCTTTCTGGGTACACTACTCAGGGCATCCTTGTGAGCAGCTCCCCTTCTCAGTCCATTGTGAATCTGTGACCCAGGGTTATCTAGTAAAGGACAAAGTTGCTATTTAATACCTGTCCCCACTACAATGCCTCAGTATGGGTCTGAGAGTGCCCCACTATAGTTCTGGGACCATTTCATGCCATGGTATATAACCTCTCCCTGGGTGATACAGTGCTCACATGTGGCATGCTCCTGGCCTTGACTGTGCTGCTTCCTACTTCCTACTCTAACATCTTGGCTCCACACCCAACCCTATTACTTTGACTCTTAACAAAGTCTGAAGAATTAGTCCCTTTAAAACACTTAAGTAGGGCCCAATTTTCTCACCATTGTCTCCCAAGTTGAGATTATCCAAGTTGCTCTAAGTAGTGCAGGGGCAATTCATAACTGCTGGGCCAACATGCTGCTTCTGAAGTTTATTTTTAATAGTATTTTATTTATTTCCAAATTACAGATAAAGACAATTTTTAACATTTTTTTTTAAATTTGAGTTCCATATTTTTTCCCTCTTTCCCTCGCTTCCCCCTGCCCAAGACTGCAAGCAATTTGGTATAGATTATATATGTGAAATCATGGAAAATATATTTCCATATTTAGTCATGTTATGAAAGAAGAAACAGAACAAAATTTCTCAAAAAAAGTGAAAAACAGTATGCTTTAATCTGCATTCAGACTCCATCAGTTCTTCCTCTGGATGTGGATAGAATTTTTTATTATGAGTCCTTTGGAATTGTCTTGGATCACTGTATTGCTGAGAAGAGCTAAATCGCTCATAGCTGATCATCGCACAATGTTGTTGTTACTGTGCACGATGTTCTCCTGGTTCTCCTCACTTCACTCAGTATCAATTCATGTAAGTCTTTCCCGATTTTTCTGAAATCATCCTGCTCACCATTTTTTATAGCACAGTAGTATTCCATTATAATCATATACCACAACTTGTTTAGCTATTCCCCAATTGACAAGCATCCCTTCAATTTCCAATTCTTCATCACCAGAGAAAAGAGCTCCGATAAATATTTTTGTGCATATAGGTCCTTTCCCCCTTTTTTAAATCTCTTTGGGACATCCTCCTGAAGTTTAAGTGAATCCTCCACGTGTCATCCCCACCAGGACAGGTTTCACTTTACATGCTTACTTTCATTACTTGTAAGAACGTATAATGTTAATGGAATAGGAAGATCTTCCCCATCCATTAATAAGCCTATGTGACCACAACTGTGATACATTCTGAGTCACATAGAACCCAGTGGGGGAGGGACTTGCCTAAGGAGGAGCTTGCTTAGGGGGGCAAGGCTTGCTTATAGGAAGGCTTTCCCACCTTTTGCTAATTTCTAATTAGGCAGAGTCACAAGGGTTGTGATGCCTTCTGGCTCTGAGAAGTGTATATATACTCTGAGTTGGTATTTTGCTTTGGAGGCTTCCGTATGAGAAAGACCTTTTGATTTCCTGGTTGAGACTCTGAGTAGCTGTATGTTCCACGCCACCCACCCCCACTCCCCCATGGCTGCTCAGATGTAAAGACTCTCTCAATTCAGTGGTGTATGTAAAGTGTATAGCAATATTGCTTTGATTGAGGCAATCAGAGCCCTGTCTGTTGGTCTGTGCTAATTTCTCTGCTTGTAATTTCTCTGCTTATATATTCTCTGACATTCAGGGTGCTGACCTATCCCCTGAACTAGTGAATGTAATTCAAAGTAGGATTGTTAACCCCTTTTTGAGCAGTCTTTCCTAGAAAAGCAGATCAAAGAACCTGTGCTAGCAGGCCATCCTGGGTATGCTAGGGTGCATAATGTTACAGAGGGTAAATGATACCTCAAAATTTTAAACTACAAGTAAGATATATTGCCACCAGGCAGTGTTATACACATTTTTGTTGACTGAGTAATCATGGGATTTAGACTAATCAACAAGTATTTATTAAGTCTCTCCTATGTAGGAGGAGCTATTCTAAGCCTCAGAGCATGCAAAGAAAGACAGAAAGCAGACCCTGCTCTTAAGGCCTTGACAGATTATCTTCTCCAGTACCCCTGGGATCTACAGATAATTTCAATTAGCACTGTCTGAACATATTTTCTGAAAAAAAATGAGAACAGGATGCTGATCTCCCTTCCAGAATTCTACATAAAAATAGTAAAAAGGCTTAACTTCTACCTAGTTAATTATAATAATAGATGACATTTTTATAGCACTCGTGTTTGCTTCTTAGCTATTCTTAATACTACCTATGTGACACTATTCAATTTAAGCTCCCCCTCCCCCCTGCCCGAGTATCTGCCTAGGTTATCCTCTCCCACCCCACCCCAGCCCCCTGCTTGGGAAAGTAGGCAAGTGCTTTCCACTGTGGAATATGACAATGGCTATCTTTGGCAGAGTTGATTACCAAGTTTCTTCCATCTTAAAATACTATGATTCCCATCTAAATCTGGGGTAAGTGCCCCTAAGCTCTTCTTTTTTTAGTTTTAAGATTTAATTATTTTTTAAAACATTTTTTTTAATAAACGAGTTCCAAATTCTCTCCTTCCCTCTAGCCCTTCACCTGCCCACTGAGAAGGTATGCAATATGATACTTATCATACATATGAAATCATGAAAAACATGTTTCCATATTAGTTATGTTGCTCTACCCCCCAAAAAAGCAAGAAAAACAAAGTGAAAAAATTATATTTCAATTTGCACTCAAGAGTTCATCAGTTCTCGCTGAAGATGGATAGCAATTTTCATCGAGTCTTTCCAAATTGTCTTGGATCATTGTGTTGATAACAGTAGTTAAATCTTTCATAGTCAATCATTACAATATCGCTGCTCCTATGTACAATGACTTCCCTGTTCTGCTCACTTCACTTTGTATCAGTTCATATAGGTTTTCCCAGGTTTTTTTCTGAAACCATCATGCTCATCATTTCTTATAGCACAATGGTGTTCCATCATAATCATATACCATAACTAGTTCAGCCATTCCCTAATTGATGGACATCCTCTAAATTTCCAATCCTTTGTCAGCACAAAAAGTGTTTCCGTAAGTATTTTTCTGTATATGGGTCATTTTCATTTTTCTTTGATCTCATTGGGGTGCAGACTTCGTAGTGGTATTGCTGGGCAAAAGGGTATATGCACAGTTTGATAGCCCTTTGAAATAGTTCAAAATTGTTCTCCAGAATGACTGGACTAGTTCACAATCCCAACAGTTCATTGGTGTACCTATTTTCCCACATCGCTTTCAGCATTGACCATTTCTTATAGGTGAGAGATGGTATGACAGAGTTGTTTTAATTTGTATTTCTCAGTTATTAGTGATTTTGAGTATTATTTCATATGACTATTGATGCTTTGATTTCTTCTCCTGAAAACTGCTTATTCATATCCCTTGACCATTTGTCCATTGAGAAAATTTTTTTATTTTTATAAATCTGACTCAGTTCCCTACGTATTTGAGAAATGAGGCCTTTATCAGAGAACTTGCTGAAAAAAATTTATTATTACTTCATTGCCTATGGTACCTTTTGTCAAAATGTAGTTTGTCTGATTATCTCATCTAATTAGCTTTATTTTTGCTTTTTCTTTGTGTGAGATAATGAAGTCTACCTCTGTCTTTTTTATTTCAACTGAAGCATAATAGATTCTGCTCCAGTGCTGTATTTTAACTCTCTGTGTGTCTTTCTGTTCCAGGTGTCTCTCTTGTAAACAACATATTATTGGATTCTAGTTTCTAATCTATTCCAGCTACTTATATTTTATGGATGAGTTCATCCCATTCACTTTCACAGTTATAATTACTAATTGTTTATTTCTTTCTAGTCTGTTTTCTTCTGTTTATCCTTCTCTTGCTCTTTTTACCCCGTCTCTTCTCAAGAGTCCATTTTGCTTCTGGCCACTGCTTCCCTTAATCCAATCTCCCTTTTATCATCGCCTCCTTTTTCTTACCCCCTTCCCCTCCTTTTCCCCTATTGGTATGATAGATTTCTATACTCAACTGTGTGTATACATATTTTCTTCCCTCTTTGAACCAATTCAAACTATAGTGAGGCTCTAAGCACTGCCTTCTACCACCCCCAATTCTCCCTTCACTGTAAAAACTCTCCCTTCCACATCTCTTTTTTTGTGAGATAATTTCCGCACTCTTATTTTCCCTTCCCCTTTCTCCCAGTTTGTCCCTTTTCCTCATGCTTTCACTTTTTTAGATCATCAGCCATAATTGACTCACACCCATGCCCTAAGTCTATATTGATTCTCTCTAACTTTCTTAATAATGATAAAGGTTTTAGGAGTTACATATATCATCTTCCCATGTAGGAATATAAACAGCTTATCCTTACTGAGTCTTTTCTGATTTCCTTTCATATTTATCTTTTTGTGCTTCTGTGGAGTCGTGTATTTGAATATTAAAGTTTCTATTTAACTCTTATCTTTTCATCAGGAATGCTTGAAAGTCTTCTATTTAGTCAAATATCCATTCCCCACCCCACCCCCCAAAGGATTACACTAAATTTTACTGGGTAGGTTATTCTTTCTTGGTTGTAATCCTAGCTCTTTTGCCCTCCAGAATATCATATTCTAAGCCCTCTGCTCCTTTAATGTAGAAACCTCTAAATCTCATGTGATCCTGACTGTGGCTCCATGATATTTGATGTATTTTTTTTCTGAATGTTTGTACTTTTTTCTACTTGACCTGAGAGCTCTAGAATTTGCCCATAATCCTCCTAGGAGTTTTCATTTTGGGATCTCTTTGAGCAGGTGATTGGAAGATTCTTTCAATTTCTATTTTACTATCTGGATCTAAGATATTGGGGCAGTTTTCCTTTATAATTTTTTGAAGTATGATGTCTAGGCTCTTTTCTGGTTTACGGCTTTCAATAGTCCAATAGTTCTAGAATTCTCTCTCCTCAACCTATTAACCAGATGAGCTGTTTTTCTAGTAAGATATTTCACATTTTCTTCTATTTTCCATTCTTTTGACTTTATTTTATTGTTTTTTAATGTCTCACAGTCATTAGCTTCCACTTGCCCAATTCTAGCTTTTAAAGTTATTTTCTTCAATGAGTTCTTGAACCTCCTTTTCTATTTGTCTAGTTTTGCTTTTTAAGGAGTTCTTATCTTCAGTGAATTTTTGTTCCTCTTTTACCATTAGACCAATTCTGTATTTTAAGTTCTCAGTTCCTTCAGTATTTTTTGTGCCTCTTTTACAAGGCTGTCAATTGTTTTCACAATTTTCTTGCTTCACTCTCATTTCTTTTCCCAATTTTTCCTCTATCACTCTTCCCTCTTTCCTTAGCTGTTTTAGGAATTCTGGTTGAGCTTACATTAGCTTTTTTCCTTTGAGGTTTTGGTTGTAGCTGTTTTCATATTGTTGTCTTCTTCTGGGTTTGTATCGTGGTCTTCCATCTCATGTAATAACTATTTCATCATCAATCTCCTTTTTTATTGTTTGCTCTTTTTCCCAGTCTTTGACCTTTATGTTAAAATTGGGTTTTGCTGGGGCAGCTAGGTGGTGCAGTGGATAGATTGCCTGACCCTGGAGTCAGAAGGACCCGAGTTCAAATGTGGCCACAGACACTTACTAACTACATGACTCTAGGCAAGTCACTGAACTCAAATTCCTCCCCAAAACAAAAAACTGGGTTTGGCTCACCTGGCTGTGGAAAGGGACTGTCTCAAGTTTTTGGCTCTTTCATACTGCTATTTTCACGGCTAGTTCTGGGGGTCTGCAAGTGTTCTCTACTTCCAAAGTGGTATGATCCATGGGGAAGAGTGGTTACTGGTCTCTTGGTCTTTACCCAGTAAAGGCCCCCGCTCCCCTGCAACCACAAACACTAATGCTCCTTTTGACCCTAGAACTGTGGTCCAGAGCTTCTCATGGGAAATAGAGTTGCCAGAACCAGCTGCCCGCAAAGGCCAGTGGCAGCAAAGGGTGCTTTGTAATGTCTTTCTGACATTGTTTGACCCCCTTGCCCCCTCTGGGTTGAGAGCTCCTGAACCTGCTGCTGTTGCTGTCACAACAGCTTCCAAGGCCTACTGTTGGTACCACCATTTGTGCTCTGGACCGGCCCCTACACTGGTGTCACAGACCTCTTCTGCCAAACTCCTTAGTTGTCTTAGGCTGGAAAAATTGCTCACCTCAACCTTTTGTTGGCTCTGCCACTGGGGTATTGTAAAGCTGTTTGGAGTGGAGTGTTAGGAGAATTCAGCTGGGTTGCTGCCTCTATCTGCCATCTTGGCTCTGACTCTACCCCAATCTCTTCTTTAACAGAATCATAGAACCAAGAATTGAAAGAGACTTCAGTGACAGTCTATTTTTATCTCATACTTGAAGAAGCATCCGTACTATAACATATCCATGCTCTACTCAAAGACCTCCAATGTAGGAAAACTCATTATCTCCCCAAACAGCCTGCTCCACTTTGGGACAGCTCTAATTGTCAGGAGTTACTCTTGTTGCTCTTGTTTTTCCACTGACATCAAGTCTAAATTTACCCTTCCATAATTTTAATCCAATGGTCCTTGCTCTGCTCTCTGGGGTCCAGTTGAACAAATTGAATTTCTCTTCTACAGAAGATTCACTCAAATATTTGAAAATAGCTATTGTCTCACTCCTGAATCATATTTTTTCCAGGCTAACCATTTCCAGTTCCTTTAACTACTTTTTATATAACAAGGACTCAAGAGTCCTTACCCACCCTGATTAACCTCCTCTGGACATCCTCTAATTTGTTAATATATTTCTCAAAACACTGTGCCCAGAACTGGAAATGGGATTCCAGATGTGATCCAACCATGGCAGAAAAAATAAAAACCATCCAACCCAGAATCTAGATGAATTCCAGATTCATCCTATGTGCTTTTGAGAGCAGTAAGAGAGATGGCCTGTCCTTTGTCAACAAAGGCTTCTTAGCTGGAATAAGGCTATATCAATGCAAAAGCAAATCTAAAATGCTTTGAAGATGAATAAATATTATCTAAATGTGAGATGTCCTTATTATTAATATTATTATACAAAAAGCACTTATTCTGTACATTTAATATGTATTCGAATAGAAAGTAAACTCCTTAAGGGAAGGGACTATTTTGCTTTATATTCCCAATACCTAGAGCAATGTGTTATATGTGGTAAATGATGATATGGACTCAGGAGCATAGTTGGTTCACAGTGTCCTCTACCTTACCTAAAGTGATTCACAACCCCCAAAGTTGGAGTGTCCTGAACACAGCACTAATCCTCCTAGACTGAGGATGACCCTCTCGGAAAATTATTTCAAAAGAACTAATTAACAATATAAAGAAATGGTGCAAAGGTATTCTTTCTATCCTCTAAATCCACCCCGTAATCCTACCCATAGGGAATTTTCAAGTTGACTGCCCAGACAACACATATGCTAAGGTTTTTCTTCCTTTGAATCACTTGAGATATCAGCTCCAACAACATTCCAGGACTTCCAGGAACTGCCAAACACCTGTTTCAAGTTGAATTATTTCTGAAATGTAATAGAAAAATTATTTGAAGTGATGGTATTTATCCTAAATGAACATACCAAGCAACCAGCTAACATCTATAAATTTATCAGGCAATTCATAAATTGTCCCTATGTTATTGCAGAACACAAAAATAATCAAAAGATATATTACTAGAAGTACTAAATGATCTTAATGAAGGAGGATACAAGGTAAACCCACAAAAAATACCTGGATCTTTACATACCACAACTAAGGATTAAGGGAAATTGACAGAAAGAGAAAAAACTCTATAATAACAAAATGTGCTATATGTGTGTGCATTCATTTTTCTAACTTTATCTGTTTGTATTCCCACAACAGGAATAGGGAAGGGGAGAAGGCAACAAAAATTATTAAACACTTTACAAATATTATTGGAAGAACTAAACAAAAAGAGACATGTCCACTGCTCTTGACTGTGCTCAGTAAACAGAGTAGAGATTTTCAAGCCTCCACAGCTAACTTACAGATTTAGAGTACTGCTGAATCAAAAACACTAGATTATCTCAAGGAATTAAAATTTTAACAACATTCATATGGAAAATAGATAAGAATATGAAGAACTGGGGAAAGGGACCTGGCAAAATTGAAATAATTAAATTGTATTGTTACAAAATATCAATACCCATAGGCACTCAGATTTGCCTAATTATTTAATTTGCCCATTATAGTTGGAGTCAGATTTACATATCAAGTCTGCCACTTCTTCATTATATGATAAGGAAGCCACTTAACCATTTCTGAGCCTTGTTTTTTATCATCTCTAACATGAAGATAATAATGTTTGTACCTATTAAGGTTGTTTTAAGCAAAGTCCTCTGTGGACCTTGAGTTGTATAAATATTATTATACTGTAAATGAAATTCCTATTCAGATATGGGTTTGACTAGATGACCTCCAAGATTTCTTCAAACTCTGAGATTCTCTAATTCCAATGATTTTATAAAACATAAGCACCAACCTACTTTAACACTAGGTGATGTAATAGATAGAGTACTAGGCCTGGGGTCAGGAAGACTCATCTTCCAGAGTTCAAATCCAGTCTCAGACACTTATTAGCTGTGTGACCCTGGGCAAATTACTTAACCATGTTTGCTTCAGTTTCCTCATCTGCAAAATGAGCTGGAGAAGGAAATGGCGAACCACTCCAGTGTCTTTGCCAAGGGAATCTCCAATGGGGTCACAGAGTCAGACACTGACAACTGATAATGACTGAACAACAACAAAAACTTATACGCTAGCCCACAGTTCCTTATTTAAACAAACAAAAATATCAGAGGATGATAGATTTCCAGGTGGAAGGTACTTTAGAGATCTTCCAATCCAAATCCCTCATTTTGTAGGGGAGGCACTAAGGCCCAGAGTGCCTAAATGACTTGGCCAAGGTCACACAAAGAGCAACAGAGACAACATTTGAACCCATATCCTCTGGCTCCAGATCTGACACTTACCCCACTATACCATCCTGCCTCTTTCTCATCAGCTATAATCTCATTGTCCAGTTATGTGCTAGTAAATATTTAATAACTAGCTCTCCCAGGAAAAAAATGGACATTATACATACTTTTATTTTTTGGAGAGAGGAAGGCAGGGCAATTGGAGTTAAGTGACTTGCCCAAGGTCACGCAGCTAGTAAATGTGTCACATGTCTGAGGCTGCATTTGAACTCAGGTCCTCCTGACTCCAGGGCCGGTGCTCTACTCACCATGCCACCTAGCTGCCCCAGTATATACTTTTAGGTTTAATCTCCATTATTATTATTTTCTCCATCACTTTCTCAAGTCTAGACTATCAACAAAGCAATAAATCAAGCCCTGACTTGAAGCGTTTGCCCGTTTCTGAAGTCTAAATACTGACAATGAAAATTTAACAATCGGCACTCTCGAGCCTGTTGGAGATGACTGCAGTTCATCCATGCATTCGCCATGATAATATTTTCTCAGACTTTTAGAAGTTGATTTTTTATAATCCCTTCAAGGACTTATGTTAAGAATACTTTTTTTTTTATTTAACTCTTCCTCCAAAAGCACTGATTCATCCTAGTTTCTTTATTTTGAAAACCCTTCTTGAACCTTGGAGGACCTGATAATCATATCACTTGAATGTTCGTTTTCAGCCATTGTGATCAAGCCTAGTGACTCATATCAATCAAAAAGAACTCTAATAAATGGACACCTTCCATTAAGCCGCTATGTGCTTAGAGATTAAGAAGCAGTGGCCTGAAGTCCTTAATGCTTCTCTCCAGCAATGGAAAGCAGCCTGTGCCTACAATTGACCTGACTTTGCCCTTATTTGCCAGGCACAGAAGTCATTATGGTTTGGCTGCTGTCCAAGTTCTGAAGGGGTAAGATGAAATCTCTTTGTTTAGACAAGAATATTCCTGCTGAGGCATTTAAGTCTCTCTGATGACACCAATCATTTGTGTTAATAAATAACCAAAAGGGCCTGAGACTATCTGTCCCAGGCTGAACTGTAAATGCTCCATAGGAATAATTTGGGGGCAAATGTGCAAAACAGATGTGATAATACTGGGCTTCTTTTAAAGAAAGAAATTAATGTCTGGAATAAGAGAAGTGCTATTTAGTAAGTGTCATTGCCCAGAACTCTCCATTGATCTCTTTACTTTGGTGCCTGATCATTTGCATTGCCTACTAATGAGATCAGATGGTCTGAGAACCACAACAATGGATTAATGCAGAACTTGGACATGCTCTTGTTCTAGGCTTTTGCACAACAATGAGCCAATAGCAGCTATAATTCTGGACCTTTAACACACTCCTCCACTTCTAACTTCTTAGTTTAATTAATTTAATTAACAGCATTTCTCAAAGTGTTGTTCCTAGAGAGGTCAAAATTATTTTCATAATAATACTGAGGATTAAATTTATGTGGTAAATGTTGATAGATATAGCCCACATAAATAAAAGCTTTTTGCGGCTAGGTGTCATTAATAATTTTTAAGGGTGAAAAAGGGTCCGAAGATTGAAAAAATTTGAGAAGTACTAGTTAAATAAGTTGGCCCTATCCCATCTCTCCTGCTTGCTTCTTGGAAGCAAAATATTAGTAAAGACTAGACTGTATTTATGGGTCTATAGCATTTCTGAAACTATATTAGGTTTTCAGAGTCAGCTAGCTCCTCGTGGCTATTCCTCCAAAGTGGCATTAAATAAATCTATTCAGAAAAAAATAGATATTGAAAGAAGGTATTCCATCTAGCTAGACTGGTGGCAATGACCACGGCTTAGCACTAATGTGTTTAGCACATATTAGTCACTTAATTAAAAATGATTGTTGGCTGATTGGTTGGTTGGTTGATGGAGAAGTTAGAAGCAGCCCCGGTGCAGTGTACCTGCTTAATTCAGTCAGCATTATCTGGGATCCAAGTGTTTTGTACCAGTGAATTCCCTTCTTCCTATATGTTTTTATTTTAACACCCTTTTTCTTTCTTTTTTAAAGACTGATTTTCCCAACATTACCCAGGCTGGAATTATAGCAACCATTCATGGGTCAGATTCCACTATCGATTGGAACAAGAGCTTTGATTTGCCATGCTTTCCAACTTGAGAGAGTTTGCAGTAGACTCTCTAGTGGTTTCCATTCCCCCGGGATTAACTTGGTGCCATCGGCTTTTGTCCTGTTTTGCACCATTTCTCAGAATTCCAGAACTTCAGTGATTTATCAGCGTCAGGCTCTTCTGAAGCAAGGATTTTAGGCATTTGCCACCATACCTGGCTACTTTAACCTTCCTGAATGTACTAAATAAGAGTTGGACTGGATGGCTGCTGAAGTCCCTCACAGCTCTAAGAGTCTCTGATTTTGTTTTCTTTTTTAAGATATTTTTTTTAGCTTTTTTTCCTTTTTAAATTTTGGCTTCCCAATTCTCTCCCTCCCTCCTACCCTTCCCCCAGAAATTGAAAAGACAAGCAAAATAATAACAATTGTACATGCAAAATCATGAAAACATTTCCATCTTAGCGATATGGCCCATAAATAAAAACAAAAAAAATAAGTGAGAAATTATACTTCATTTTGCAATCAAAGTCCATCAGTTCTCTCTCTGGAGGTAGATGGCATCTTTTCCAATATGAATCCTTTGGAACTGTCTCAGATCATTGTCTTGTTCAGAGGAGTCAAGTCTTTCAGAGTTGATCATCATCACAACATTGCTATTACTCTGCACAACGATCTCTTGGTTCTTTTCACTTCACTTTGCATCAGGTCATATAGGTCTTCCAAGGTTTTTTCTGAAACTACCTCCCTTGTCCCTTCTAATAACACAATAGTGTTCCAACACAATCATATACCACAACTCATTCCACCATACCCAAGTGACTAGCATCCTCTGAATTCCAATTCTTTGCCACCACAAAAAGAGTTCCTATAAATATTTTTTGTACATATAGATGTTTTTCTTCATTTTCTTTTGTGTACAGACCTAGTAGTAGTATTGCTGAGTCAAAGGTTATGTAAAGTTTGATAACCCTTTCTGAATAGTTCTAAATTGTTCCACAGAATGGTTGGACCAGTTCACTACTCTGCCAATAGTTTATTAGTGTACCTATTTTCCCTCATTCCCCTAGCATTTGTCATTTCTGATAGGTTTAAGTGATACCTTAAAGTTGTTTTAATTTTTAATTTCCCTATCAATAGTTCTTTGGTGTATTTTCACATGACAATCAATAGCTTTGATTTCTTCTTTTGAAAACTTTCTATTCGTATCTTTTGACTATCAGTTGGGAGATGGCTTTTATTTTTATAAATCTGACTCAGTTCCCTACATATTTGAGAAATGAGACCTTCATCAGAGAATATCAGAGAAAAAAATTTCATGTTATTTAAATGTAGTTTCCCTGATTATCTCTTTTAATTAGGTCTATTTTTGCTTTTGCTTTGTCTAAGATCATGATTGCTGTCTCTGTCTTTTTTACTTCAGCTGAAGCATATTAGCTCCTGTTCTAGTCCTTTATTTTAACTCTGCATGTGACTTTCTGTTTTGAGTGTGTCTTTTTTAAAACAAAATGTTCATGGATTCTGGTTTCTAATCCATTCTGCTATCCATTTCCATTTTATGGGTGAGCTCATCCCATTCACATTCACAGTTGTGATTATTACCTGTATATTTCCCTTTAGCCTATTTTCCTCTCTCTCTCTCTCCCTCTCTCTCTCCCTCCCTCCCCCCCCTCCTGTCCCTTCTCAAGAATCCATTTTGCTTTTGACCACTGCCTCCCTTAATCCACCCTCCCTATTATCATCCTCCTTCCTTATATCTCTTATCCCCTAGCCCACCTATTTCCCTATTGGGTAAGATAGGTTTCTATGCCCCAAATGAGTGTGTATATATATTCTTCCCTCTTCAAACCAATTCAATGAGAATGAAGTTCAACTATTGCCCACTACCCCACACCCTATCCTTTTCCCCTCCACTATAAAAGCTCTTCTTAGTGTGCCTCTTTCATGTGAGAAAAATTTCCCCATTTCATTTCTCCCTTTCCCCTTCTCCCAGTGCATCCCTCTTTCTCCACCTTTTTTTTTTTAGATCATCCCAACACAGTTGACTAACATTCATGCCTTTGTCCATGTACACTCCTTCTAACTGCTCTAATAATGATAAAGCTCTTGGGAGTTACATTTATCATCTTTCCATGTGGGAATGTAAACAGTTTAACTTTATTGAGTCCCTTATGATTATTCTTTCATCTTTACCTTTTCATGCTTCTTTTGAATCTTGTGTTTAAATACAAAATCTTCTACTCAGCTCTGATCTTTTCATCAGGAGCATTCAAGAGTCCTGTATTTCATTAAATTTCTAATTTTTCCCCTGAAAGATTTCACTCAGTTTTATTGGGTAACTTTTCCTGGTTGTAATGCTAGCTCCTTTGCCTTCCAGCATATCCTCCACTGTAACCCCTCTGCTCCTCTAATGTGGAAATTCCTAAATCTTGTGTGATCCTGACTGTGGTTCCAGGGTATTTTAATTATTTCTTTCTGGCTGCTATCAATATTTTCTCCTTGACCTGGGAGCTCTGGAATTTGGCTATAATATTGTTGGGAGTTTTTATTTTGGGATCTCTTTCAGGAGGTGATTGGCAGATTCTTTCTATTTCTATTTTACCTTCTGTATCTACGATATTAGGGCAATTTTCTTTGATAATTTCTTGAAATATGATATCTAGACTTTTTTAAAATCATGGCTTCAGATAGTTCAACAGTTCTCAAATTTTTATCTCTCCTTGATCTTATCTGGGTCAGTTGCTTTTCTGATGAGATATTTCACATTTTCTTCTATTTTTTTTCATTCCTTTGACTGTTTTATTGGGGTTTTTTATGTTTCATGGGGTCATTAGTTTCTACTTGCCCAATTCTAATTTTTAAGGGATTATTTTCTTCAGGGAGTTTTGTACCTCTTTTTCCATTTGGCTAGTTCTGTTTTTTAAGGAGTTCTTTTTTTTCAGTGAATTTTTGTACCTCCTTTTCCATTTGGCCAGTTCTGCTTTTTAAGGAGCACTTTTCTTCAGTGAATTTTTATACCTCTTTTGCTAAGCTGTTCTCTTTCATAATTTTCTTGCACCACCCTAATTTCTTTTCCTGTTTTTTTTCCTATACCACTCATCTCTTTATTTAACTTTTCTAGGAATTTTTAAAATATTAATTAATTTTTAGTTTTCAACATTTATTTCCATAAGATTTTGAGTTTCAAATTTTATTCCCTTCCTGCCCTCCCTACACCCCAACATGGCATGCAATCTGATATAGCCTTTATGTATACGTTCATATTAAATATATTTTCTTTTTAAAAAAAATTATTTATTTAATATATTAAGTTTTCACCATTGATTTTCACAAGAGTTGGAATTACAAATTTTCTCCCCATTTCTACCCTCCCACTCACTCCAAGATGGCATATATTCTGATTTCCCTTTTCCCCAGACAGCTCTCCCTTCTGTCACCCCACTCCCCTCCCATCCCCTTTTCCTTTACTTTCTCATAGGGAAAGATAAATTTCTATGCCCCATTGCATGTGTATCTTATTTCCTGGTTGCATGCAAAAACTTTTTTTTTGTTGTTTTTGAACATCTGTTTTTAAAACTTTGAATTCCAAATTCTCTCCCTTCTTCCCTCCCCACCCACCCTCCCTAAGAAGGCAAGCAATTCAACATAGGCCACATGTGTATCATTACATAAAACTCTTCTCAATACTCATGTTGTGAAAGACTAACTATATTTTGCTCCTTCCTAACCTATCCGCCTTTATTCAATTTTCTCCCTTGACCCTGTTCCTTTTTGAAAGTGTTTGTTTTTGATTACCTCCTCCCCCTATCTGCCCTCCCTTCTATCATCCCCCCATTTTTATCTTCTTCCTCCTTCTTTCCTGTGGGGTAAGATACCCAATCGAGTGTGTATGGTATTCCCTCCTCAGGTCAAATCCGATAAGAGCAATATTTACTCATTCCTCCTCACCTGCCCCCTCTTCCCTTCCTACAGAACTGCTTTTTCATGTCACTTTTATGTGAGATAATTTACTCCATTCTATCTCTCCCTTTCTCCCTTTCTCAATATATTCCTCTCTCATCCCTTAATTTGATTTTAGTTTTTAGATATCATCCCTTCATATTCAACTCACCCTGTGCCCTCTCTCTATATATATATACAAATACATATATATATATATATACACACACACACATAGATCCATACATCCATACACACACACACACACACACACACACACATATATATATATGTATATATACATATATGCATATTCCCTTCAGCTACCCTAGTACTGAGGTATCATGAATCATACACATCATCTTTTCATGTAGGAATGCAAACGAACCAGTTCAATTTTTGTAAATTCCTTGTGATTTCTCTTTCTTGTTTACCTTTTCATGCTTCTCTTGATTCTTGTGTTTGAAAGTCACATTTTCTATTCAGCTCTGGTCTTTTCACTGAGAAAGCTTGAAAGTCCTCTATTTTATTGAAAATCCCTATTTTGGGGGGGGGCGGAGCCAAGATGGCGGCTGGTAAGCACGGACTAGAGTGAGCTCCGTACCCGAGTCCCTCCAAAAACCTATAAAAATGGCTCTGAACCAATTCTAGAACGGCAGAACCCACAGAACAGCAGAGGGAAGCAGGGCTCCAGCCCAGGACAGCCCGGATAGTCTCTGGGTGAGCTCTATTCCACACGGAGTTGGGAGCTGGGAGCTGGGAGCTGGGAACGGAGTGGAGCAGAGCCCAGCCTGAGCGGCGTGGACGATCCAGACCGGAAGCCGGGCGGAGGGGGCCCTAGCGCCCTGAATACGTGAGCAGTTACCAGACCCCCCGACCCACAAACACCAAAGACTGCGGAGAAGGTTAGTGGGAAAAGCTGCGGGAGTGGAAGGAGTTCGCGGTTCGGCTTCCAGCCCCGGGGGCAGCGGAGGTGGGGCAGCTACAGCTGTTGTTACTTCCGGCTCCAGGCCCACCTGGTGGGGGGATTTAAGTGGCGGATCACAGCAGGGGTGCACAGCCTGCCGAAGATCTGAGCCCAGTCTGGACTGGGGGTCCTTAGGGAAGGAGGAGTGCGGCTCTGACAGAGCTGGCACCTCCCCCCCAAACGTAGAACATAGAACTCTGTAATCTACAAGCAGTCATACCCCACTGAAAAACTCAAGGGTCAAGTTAGTTGGTTGGGAATATGGCCAGGACGCGAAAACGCGCCCAGATTCAGTCTCAGACTTTGGATTCTTTCTTTGGTGACAAAGAAGACCAAAACATACAGCCTAAAGAAGACAGCAAAGTCATAGAGCCTACAACCAAAGCCTCCAAGAAAAACATGAACTGGCCCCAGGCCATAGAAGAACTCAAAAAGGATTTGGAAAAGCAAGTTAGAGAAGTAGAGGAAAAATTGGGAAGAGAAATAAGAAGGATGAGAGAAAACCATGAAAAACAAGTCAATGACTTGCTAAAGGAGACCCAAAAAAATACTGAAAAATACACTGAAGAAAACAACACCTTAAAAAACAGACTAACTCAAATGGCAAAAGAGCTCCAAAAAGCCAATGAGGAGAAGAATACCTTGAAAAGCAGAATTAGCCAAATGGAAAAGGAGGTCCAAAAGACCACTGAAGAAAATACTACTTTAAAAATTAGATTGGAGCAAGTGGAAGCTAGTGACTTTATGAGAAATCAGGATATTATAAAACAGAACCAGAGGAATGAAAAAATGGAAGACAATGTGAAATATCTCCTTGGAAAAACCACTGACCTGGAAAATAGATCCAGGAGAGATAATTTAAAAATTATTGGACTACCTGAAAGCCATGATCAAAAAAAGAGCCTAGATACCATCTTTCAGGAAATTATCAAGGAGAACTGCCCTGATATTCTAGAGCCACAGGGCAAAATAGAAATTGAAAGAATCCATCGATCGCCTCTGCAAATAGATCCCAAAAAGAAATCTCCTAGGAATATTGTTGCCAAATTCCAGAGCTCCCAGATCAAGGAGAAAATACTGCAAGCAGCCAGAAAGAAACAATTTGAATATTGTGGAAACCCAATCAGAATAACCCAAGATCTGGCAGCTTCTACATTAAGAGATCGAAGGGCTTGGAATGCGATATTCCGGAGGTCAATGGAGCTAGGATTAAAACCTAGAATCACCTACCCAGCAAAACTGAGTATCATGTTCCAAGGCAAAATATGGACTTTCAATAAAATGGAGGACTTTCAAGCTTTCACAGTGAAAAGACCAGAACTGAATAGAAAATTTGACTTTCAAACACAAGAATCAAGAGAAGCATGAAAAGGTAATCAAGAAACGGAAATTGCAAGGGACTTACTAAAGTTGAACTGTTTTGTTTACATTCCTACATGGAAAGATGATGAGTATGATTCATGAGACCTCAGTATTAGGGTAGTTGAAGGGAATATGCATATATATATGCATATATATATGTTTATGTATATATATAAGTGAATGTGTATGTATGCATGTATCTATGTGTATATGTATGTGTGTGTGTGTGTGTGTGTGTATATATATATGTAAAAGAAAGAGAGCAGACACAGAGTGAGGTGAGGATGAAGGGAAGATAGCTAAAAGAAATAAAATGAAATTAAGGGATGAGAGAGTAACTTACTGAGAGAGGGAGATAGGGAGAGATAGAATGGGGTGGATTATCTCCCATAAAGGTGGCAAGAGGAAGCAGTTCTAGGAGAGGAGGGGAGTGGGCAGGAGAGGGGGGAATGAGTGAACCTTGCTCTCATCAGATTTGGCCTGAGGGGGAATACCATACATACTCAGTTGGGTATCTTACCCCACAGGAAAGAAGAGGGAGGAAGATAAAAAAAAAAAAAATAAAAGGCAGGGGGATGATGGAGTGGAGGGCAGATGGGGGTGGAGGCAATCAAAACAAACACTTTGGAAAGGGGACAGGGTCAAGGAAGAAAATTCAATAAAGCGGGATGGGTTGGGAAGGAGCAAAATGTAGTTAGCCTTTCACAACATGAATATTGTGGAAGGGTTATACATAATAATACATGTGTGGCCTAGGTTGAATTGCTCAACTTCTTAGGGAGGGTGGGTGGGAAGGGAAGAGGGAAGGGAATTTGGAACTCAAAGTTTTAAAATCAGATGTTCAAAAACAAAAAAAACTTTTTGTATGCAACTAAAAAATAAGATACACAGGCAATGGGGTGTAGAAATTTATCTTGCCCTACAAGAAAGGAAGGGAAAAAGGGATGAGAGGGGAGGGGGGTGATAGAGGGGAGGGCTGACTGGGGAACAGGGCAACCAGAATATACGCCATCTTGGAGTGGGGGGGGAGGGCAGAAATGGGGAGAAAATTTGTAATTCAAACTGTTGTGAAAATCAATGCTGAAAACCAAATATATTAAATAAATAAATTGCATTAAAAAAAAAAAAAAAGAAAATCCCTATTTTGCCTTGGAGAATGATACTCAGTTTTGCTGGGTGGGTGATTCTTGGTTTTAATCCTAGCTCCGTTGACCTCTGGAATATCGTATTCCAAGCCCTTTGATCTCTTAATGTAGAGGCTTCTAGAATGGGGAGTGTTATTCTGAATGTGTTTCCACAATACTCAAATTGTTTCTCTCTGGCTGCTTTAGTATTTTCTCCTTGATCTGGGAGCTCTGGAGTTTGGCAAAAATATTCCTAGGAGTTTTCTTTTGGGGATCTTTTTCAGGGGGCAATTGGTGGATTCTTTCAATTTCCATTTTGCCCTCTGGCTCTAGAATATCAGGGCAATTCTCCTTGATAGTTTCTTGAAAGATGATATCTAGGCTCTTTTTTTGATCATGGCTTTCAGGTAGTCCAATAATTTTTAAATGACCTCTCCTGGATCTACTTTCCAGGTGAGTGGTTTTTACAATGAGATATTTCACATTGTCTTCCACTTTTTCATTCCTTGGTTCTATTTTATAATATCTTGATTTCTCATAAAGTCACTAGCTTCCACTTCCTCCAATCTAATTTTTAAGGTGGTGTTTTCCTCAGTGGTCTTTTGGACCTTCTTTTCCATTTGACTAATAATGCCTTTCACGGTATTCTTTTCCTCATTGGCTTTTTGGAACTGTTTTGCCATTTGAGTTAGTCTGTTTTTTAAGGTGTTGTTTTCTTCAGTATTTTTTTTGGGTCTCTTTTAGCTAGTCATTGACTTGTTTTTCATGGTTTTCTCTCATCATTCTCATTTCTCTTCCTAATTTTTCCTCTACGGCTTTAACTTGCTTTTCCAAATCCTTTTTGAGCTCTTCCATGGCCTGAGGCCAGTTCATGTTTTTCTTGGAGGCTTTTGATGTAGGCTCTTTGACTTTGTTGACTTCTTCTGGCTCTATGTTTTGGTCTTCTTTGTCACCAAAGAAAGATTCCAAAGTCTGAGACTGAATCTGAGTCTGTTTTTGCTGCCTGGCCATGTTACCAGCCAACTTACTCGACCCTTGAGTTTTTCATCAGAGTATGACTGCTTGTAAAGAGTACTTTGTTCCAAGCTTGAAGGGATGCGCTGTTATTTTCAGCGCTATTTCTATACAGCCAGCTCTGTCAAACCAGTGCTCCTCCTCCCCCAAGAACCACCAACCTGGACCTGACTTAGATCTTAAGCAGTCTCTGCACTCCTGTTCTGATCCACCACTTAGTTCCTCCCACCAGGCAGGCCTGGGGCCAGAAGCAACTGCAGCTGTAGTTCTGTAGCTGCACCACTCCTGCTGTCCCTGGGGTTGTGGTAGCACTGCGAACTCCTTTCACTCTGTCCCCTGCAGCTTTTCCCACTCACCTTCTCTGTTGTCTTTGGTGTTTGTGGGTTGAGAAGTCTGGTAACTGCCACAGCTCACTGATTCAGGGGGCTAGGGCCTGTTCCGCCTGGCTTCTGGTCTGGTTGGTCCATGCGGCCCATGCTGGTCTCTGCTCCCCTCCACTCCCAGCTCCGTGCTTGATAGACCTCACCCAGCAACCATCCAGGCTGTCCTGGGCTGGAGCCCTGCTTCCCTCTGCTGTTTTGTGGGTTCTGCAGTTCTAGATTTTGTTCAGAGCCATTTTTTATAGGTTTTTGGAAGGACGTGGTGGGGAGCTCATGCAAGTCCCTGCTTTCCAGCCGCCATCTTGGCAACACCCCCTAAATGTATTTTCACATTAGTCATGTTGTAAAGAAGAATTAAAACCAATGGAAGGAACCATGACAAAAAAGGAACCAAAAAAAGAGAGAAAATGAGCAAGTACTGTCCTTCAATCTGCTTGTTCTGGATGTATTTCTTTTTCTGGGTGTAAATAGCATTTCCATCATGAATCTTTTGGAGTTGTTTTAGGTCATTGCATTGCTAAGAAGAGGTTAAGTCTATCAAAGTTAGTCATTGTACAATGTTGCTATTACTATATATAATGTTTTCCTGGTTCTTCTCACTTCACTAAGCATTAGTTCATTTAAGTCTTTCCAGGTTTTTCTTAAGTCTGCCTGCTCATCATTTCTTATGGAATAATAGTATTCCATTATATTCATACACCACAACTTGTTCAGTCATTCCCCAACTGATGGGCATCCTCTCAATTTCCAATTCTTGGCCACTACAAAAAGAGCTTCTATAAATATTTTTGTATATGTGGGTCTATTTTCCATTTTTATGATCTCTTCCTCTTCTAAGAATTCTTGTTTGGCTTCTGTCCAATTAGCATTTTTCTTTAAGGATTTGATTTTATCTGTTTTATCATTTTTTTCTTCTTCTGAGTTTATGTCTTGGTCTTCTCTGCCACCATAGTAGCTTTTTGTAGTCAAGTTTTGTTGTTATTATTGTTTGCTCATTTTTCCAGACTATTTCTTGACTTTTAAAGTTGGGCTTTGCTCAATTGGGGGTGTGAGGAGAGGTGTGGTCACTGCTCTTCTTTTCTTAATTCCAGTGTTTACCCAAGAAGGGCCCTTCTCCCCTGGAACTACAAGCACTAGCACTACTCTAGCCCTGAAACTTTGACAGGTCCCTGGGTCTCCTACATAAAGATGCTCCTCTCTTCCTTGGAACTGAAACCCGGGCCCTTGCTCCCTTATGATTAACCACAAGTGTTCCCCTTTCCCCTAGAACTATGATCCTGAACTACATATGGACAACAGAGGTGTCAGTCAGCACCAGCTGCTCCCAGTGAAATTAAAGGGTCCCCTGTAATCTCTTTCTGACCAGTCAAAACCCTGACCATCTCTGGGCTGAGAACTCCTGGAGTTGCTGCCACTGATGATACTGATGCTGTTGCTGCCTCTGTTGAGTCTGTCTCTAAGGCCCACCATGGATACTGCTGCCGGCACTCTCTGTTGTTCCCCAGTATCACCTCTCTTGCTGACCTCTTAAGTTGTCTCAGGCTAGGAAAAAAAATTCTCACCCTGGCCTTTTTTTTGGCTCTGCTCCTTCAACATTTAATTTGGGGTGTTATTTTAAAGTCATTTTGGAGGGGAATGTGGACAGAGTTCAGCTGGATTGCTGCCTAGACTCTGCCATCTTGGCTTCACCTCCTGGGTCTACGATGTTTCAATGGAAATCTTTCTAAAGTAAATTACACACTTCCTTGCCTTCTTATGCAGAATCCACTGGACAGACTTTATCTTTTCCTTAATGAGATCACTATAAACAGCGCTTATTGAACATGTTAAAACCCAGGAATTTCTGATGTTGATAAAATTCTTTGCCTGATGCTTAATAACCTGAGACTCCTAATAGGTGAGACTTAGAGAGGCAGCTGTGGTACAGTGGAAAGTGTGCTGGATTTAAGGTTGGGGAATCTCATCTCTACCACTTAAAAACCTGTGACCTTGAGCAAGTCACTCCTTGTACCTCAGTCCCTCATCTATAAAAGGAGGGGATTTGATTCATTGGCCTCTGAGGTCCTGTCCAGTTCTAGACTAATTAGCCTATGTTTTTTTTCTGGTAAATATTAACTGTCTCCTCTCAGTGCTCAGAGATTTTCATCCAGCAGTGTTTGCCATAGCCTCCCCATGTACCATCCACTGTAATTTAGGAAAAATAGAACATTGTCATAGGAATCCAGAAAAATAACCTTATTAAATGAGTAGCCTTAATTTTACAAATAATATTAAGTCATTGGGTCATGGCCTGAAGGCTGGTGCTCCACCTATCCCTGGACTTTATGACATTTATTTTCTTCCAGGCTCAGGCTCCAGGCATTTTTTTTATCCCTTCTGAGTCCATGAATGTATTCCAGATGGTTGGTGTTTCCAGAAGGCTGATAACTGGATAAATGAAGTAACACAGTAATTGCTCCAATATTCCAATGGATTGGAGGCAGCTAGGGGGCACAGTGGATAGAGTTGGATTTGGAGTCAGGCAGTCAGGAAAACCTGAGTTCAAATCCTGTCTTACTTACTAGCTACATGACTGGGTTAAAGTCACTTAATCTCGGTTTGCCTCATTTTTCTTATCTGTAAAATGTGGATAATAATAGTACCTACTTCCCAGAATTGTTGGAAGGGTAAATGAGATAATTGTAAAGTGCTTTGCAAAACTTAAAGCACTGTATGAATGTTTATTATTATTATTATTATTAATGATACAGGTGGATTTTATAGTAGTTAGGAGTCTTGTCTTGGTGGTAGGAAATCCTGAATTCATATCTTGCCTCAGAAATGTTCTATTTATATGATGCTGGTATCAACTCTGAAAACAAATGACCAAAGAAACATAGAGGTTATACAACTGTCATTAACTTTGCAAATATTAAAGAGCTCACAAAGGTTATCACACCCACAGTTAACTCTGAAAAATAAAATAAAACAAAGAGCTAACAGTTGTCATAAGCAAAAAGCTTTCTTTATTTGTTGGAGGATGGAAACTAGACCCTTTTGCCAGGGCCTCCTCTGATACTGAGGAGACCCGCTTTAGTGTGGGCAAATCTCAATACCTAGACCAATTGCTATGCAGTGAGCTGTAGCCCAGACAATGAGGAGTAGCAGCAACAACGAGACAAGTTTGATTCATAGCAGGGCTTCATGCCTGGAACATGGTTTCTGCAGGTGCTTCTTTGAGCCTAGGGACCACCTGGTGCTGGTGTGAAACTGCTGTGGCTGAGTTTATCCAGGAGGTGAGTATAAATGATTGTTGTTATGCCGAGCTCAGGGAAAAGTTTATTTGCTAGGCCTTAGCTCTGGATAAACAAGGTGTCTCCTAATAGTAAAAAAGAAAGAAATAAAAAGAGAGGGGTGGTCTTGGCATGGGGATCCTGACAATGGCCAAGCCATGCTTTCAGCCTCTGTTTCCTCACATGCAAAATGGAGTTAATAAAGTACCTATCTTGCAGGCTTCTTATGAGGATCAAATGTAATAAGATAGATAGATAGATAGATAGATAGATGATACATATGTAGATAGATAAATGGTAGATAGATATGTAGATAGATAGGTAGATAGATAGATAGATAGATGGATGGATGGATATACACATCTATGTGTCACTTTGCCATCCTTAAAGCACCATGTAAGTGTTGGCTATCATTTTTACCATCATTTCATTGCTTTGAGTATTCCCTCTAATCATGCAGATTATAGCTCATCTGTGCTTGTCTATCCCTTGAGACTTTTAGCCATGTCCTCCTATAACTTTTTCCCAGCATGGGTCAGTGCGATGCGCTGAAACATCCCATGGGTAACAGTGTAGCCCATGGGCTATCCATTGGTTATCCTTTGTTCTTGCCATGTGACTGGCCAATTATTTTTCCTGGCCATGCATTTATTTGCTGACATCTTGTACTTAACTTACTTAAATTGTGATGGGCACATTTTAACCATCTGAACTACTATCATAGCCAATTCTTCGGAGAACAGAGTTGTGTATTTGGGCAACGTAAATTGAAGTTCTCAATGAAAGTGGGAAGAAGAAACAAACTCTCATTTTAGAGGGCCTATCGTGGAAGAGCGTCAGACCTACTCTACTTAGCCCCAGAGAGCAAACAATTACAAAGTAGTACAATAGTTCCAGACCTTATGTCTCTGTCCCCTTCCTTAATGTAACCCAGGCCTGTCTAGGAATGCCCAATTTGACTAATATGATGATGTCCTTGAGAGGTTTTACACCATGTCCAAACTGCCCAAAACAGAAACCCTTCTTCCCCTATTACATGGATGGAGGTAGCCTCACTTGATTCGCTTCCTGTGTCTTTTAAACTGGTGAAATTGAACCTGACATGCTCTTTTTTCTACGAACTGAGCTGGTATGAGGGGAAAGATTTTCCTTCCCTTCCTTTTTTTAACCCTTGCTTTGAGAAACGGGCCTAGGAGTTGGGGGTGGGGGGCAGAAGAAGGTAGTGCTTGTTTCTGTCCTGTGTTGTTTTGCACCTCAGTTTCAGATGGTAGAGGTGATGCTCATGGGACCTGGCATTTTGAGCCATGGCAATCTTAGAAGCAGGATTGTGGGCAGGGTGGTGCAGCCAGCCAGCCCAGCCTGGAAGCCTTGAGAGGCTAAGGTGACTGAGACTCAAGCCACAGAGGGTTTTGGACTTGAAACTGGGGTTGTACTCTATGGGAACTGAGTTGAAACATTTATGAGACTGCAACATTGAACTGGGCAGTGACCTTGAAAGTTTCCTGGAAAGTGCCCTCCCTCCCACAATCCCCCCCCACACCAATTCCCACCTCCAACAGCTCTTAATATCCAATGATTTGGGCCATTGCTTCCCACCCTACCCTAATCGAGCAGGCAAGCATTAATTAAGTGCCTACTATGTGCCAAGAACCCTACTAGGTGCTGGGGATAAAATGGCAAGAGGGAAATAGCACTTTCCCTCATAAAACTCATAGTCTAAGTCAAGAGAAGAAAACATATATTCTTGTGCCTTTCCTCTGTTTATCCTGTATGTAGCTTGTCTATCTGTATGTATCTATTTGTTGCCTTCCCCATTAGACTGTGAACTCCTTTAGAGCAGGGACTGTCTTTTGCCCTTTTTTGTATCCCCAGCACACTATATATATACATATATATATATACATATATATATATATATATATATATATATATATTAAGAGCATATTTTCTGGCACATGGTGGGTGCTTAATAAATTCTTGCTGATTTATTGATTGATGTATGAATATAAATATATACTAAACACATATAAAGCAGATACAGGGTAACCTTGGAAGGGAAGAGATCAGTAGCTGGGGGCATCAGGAGGGGCCTCATGCAGAAGGGGATGCTTGAAAGAGGTTTATTCCAGGGATTCCAGGAAGCAGAGAGGTAAATAGGCAGAGCATTCGAGGCATGGAGGACAGCTAGGACAAGGGGCTGGAGATACAAAATGGAGTGTCATGTTTGTAGGCCAGTGTTGCTGGATTACAGAGTTTTGTTATAGATGGTAACAAGAATGGGAAAGGAGGATAGGGCCAGGGAGTGAAAAGCTTTAAATGCCAATAAAGGAGTTTATACTTATTAATCCTAAATTTAATAGAGAAGGATTAGAATTTATTTAATAAGAAAGTGATGGTTAGAATTGTACTTTAAGATAATCAGTGATAGCCTCGTGAAGGATGGATGAAGTTGGGGAGAAACTTAAAACAAAGAGACCAACTAGAAGACTATTGTAATAATATGGATAAGAGGTGATAATAGCCTTATGCAGGGTAATGGCCGTGTAAATAGAGAGAAAGGGGGAAATGCCAGGCACGGTACGGAAATAGAAACAATCAGATTTAGCAGTTGACTGGATAGACATATGGAGTAGATAATCAAAGATGAAATCAAAACTGGGTGTCCATATGAATGGGAAGATGGGAATGTCCTCAACAATAACAGAATAATTTCAAAGTAGAGTGGGTTTGGAGGAAATCAATGAAATCTGTTTGCAACATGTTGAGTTTGAGATGCTAATCTCATCACTGTATTAGCGCTGTTCTTGGAGTGGACACCAATCAGTGTTAGCCCTACCACAGCTAAAAACTCCTGAACTTAAGTGATCCATCAGCCTCTGCCTCCCTAGTGGCAGAGATTAGAGGTACCCACCACTCCCAGGCAGCTACATTTCTCTTTTTAAAAATCTACAAGGTCTAACTTCTGTCCCCTTCTATGACCACAACTCTTAAAATACCCTGTCATGTATTGAACAATTTTGAAGACTTGCATAAATTGACAAAGAATGAGATGAGCAGACCCAAGAAAACCATTTATACAATAACAACACCATAAAGGCAAATAACTTTAAAAGCTTTAAGAACTCTGATCAACACAATCACCACCCATGATTGCAGAGCACTGATGATGAAACATGCTAGTTATCTCCAGACACAGAAGTGTTGGATTCAGGGAGCAGAATTAGACATTTCTTGAACATAGCAAAGGAGGGAGGGAATTTTGTTTGTTTGACTATGCATATTTGTTCCTAGTAATTTGTTTTTCTTTTTTTCCAATGGGGAAGAGGAAGATGAGTGGGAGGGAGAGAAAACAGACTTCTGTTTTCTGTTTTTGTTTTTTAAAGGAAGAACAAACTGGCTCAGATTAGAAATGGAGCAGATCAAAACTTCCATGCAGATCAACACTGAGGTCAGACCTGTGAGTCAATGCTATGGTTCTAGACTAGGAAAGATAAGGAAAGTCAGTCTCAAAAAAAAGTAATTTTTTGAAGTGTGCCAGTGTTAGTGAGTGCTACCATGAGAAAGAACTGAGGCAGCTAGAAGGCATCTATGTGGAATATAAATGAATATTTATATTTATTATCTAAATAAATATGAGACAAATAAAGCCCTGGCTTTGGAGTCAAGAAGATCTGAATTAAAATTCTGCCTTAGAGGCATTAGCTGTGTGCCCCATGTTGTCGCTTAATCTTTCTATGACACATCTGGAAAATTAGGGGGTCTGGTAAGTCCCTTCCAGCTCTGAAACCATGAGTATGGGAAAGTATGGAAAGCAGGACAACTTTTATCCGAGTTCACAGGATCAGTGGTGATTGAATTTAGAATTGGAAGGGAATACTGAGAGAGAATGTAAATAACCTATCTCCCTGAAGCATGCAGAGTATCAGGGACATGACTGAAAATGACTGAATGATAACATAGATGCTTTAGTTATAGAATGATGCTTTGGTTTACTACTGATGATACCACTCTAATAATATGTCATCCAGCTAATACCTTCTAAGCCAGAAGTGAAGTGATACAATGCCTTCCTGCTCATTGGGATCATAGGATCATAGATAAGGGAACTTCATAGCCATCAGGTCCAATCCCCTCATTTTACATATAAAGAAAGCGAGGCAGAGAGGAGAATTGAGTTGCCCAGAGACACAGCACAGACAATGTGTTTGAGGCAGGATTTAAACTCAGGTCTTCTTACTCCCAGTTCCAGTGCTCTATCCACTGCACTAGAGGTGTCAAATACATGGCAGGCCACATGTGACCCACATTACTACTCAGTGTAGCTTGAACCTGGCTAAAATGAGATTGGGAAATAGTTAACAAAATAAATAAAAATACAATAAAGCACAGATAACATGATACATTAAAACCAAATCAAGATGTGACAGGTATGTATGAATTTTGTTGTTTTTCAGTCGTGTCTAATTCTTCATGACACCATTTGAGGGTTTTCTTGGCAAAGATACTGGAGTGATTGGCCATTTCCTTCTCCAGCTCATTTTACAGATGGGGAAACTGAGGGAAACAAAGTGACTTGCTCAGGGTCACGCAGCTAGTGTCTGAGGCCAGATTTGAACTCAGGTCTTCCTGATTCCAGACCCAGCACTATCCACTGCATCACCTAGCCATCTCCTAGCTATATGGATCAGTGACCCCATTCCTATTGTTTGACACCACTGCATTTCACCACCTAACAGCCATTCCTTAGTCTGTGTGACTTTGGTGCTGAAAACACTTTATAAATCCTTCTCAGTTTAGCACAAGAGCTGTCCTTCTGGTCAAGAAGACCTCATTTCAAGTCCTGCCTAAGACACATACTGGCTAGATGATCTTAACTTGGACAAATGGCTTAATCTCTCAGTGTTCTAGGCAACTCTCTACAACTACCATTTTCAAAGGAGACAACCCGCATTTCTCACCTGAAAGTTCCCACAATCAAGGAAATCACAGGTGCAGTCCTTAAACCCAATTTCTGAGCAACTAACTTACAAATGCCTCATGCATTCAAATGGCTTGGTCACCACATCAGGGACTGAACTAGTGACTAGCACAATCAGAAGCCAGCAGCCATCCAACCTACCACAAAATGAGCCAGAGGGATAGAGACAAAGAGGGGAAGGGAGGGAAATGTTTGTAGTTCTTTCTTCTTGGGAGCCAGGAAGGTGCTTCTGTAGCTATTGCAATAATGGTGAAAGGGTTAATCAAAGATGAGGTAAGGAAAACCCTCTCCTGGTGCCATCCAGTTCTGAGCTTACCATATAAGCAAGAGTCTCAGGCATTAATATGGCATTTCCAAATAACTCTCTTCACGGATATTAAGGAAGGGGCCCAACTGACTTCATAGTTGTTGCCAACAAAACCAAAAATAATTTCTGGTATATATATATTCCCTTACATATAAGATCTTTCTTGATTTTCATAATAACCTCATAAAGTTGGTATTGCAGGTATTATTATTCCATTTTACAAATTAGGAAACTGAGGATCCAAGAGGTGAAGTCAATTCCCTGTGGTCACACAGCTAGTAAATGTGCAAGGTGAGATTGGAGTACAGGTTTCTGCTGAGTCTGAGTCTATCCTTCTTGCCAATACACTAAGCACAGAAGCTTAAATGGAGGCAGTGTAGGCTGAGGATAGAAGGCATTTCCCACCGTAAGGGATTAAGTATTCAGATAAATGACTGAGGGAGAGGCTGATGTCTACTTCCTGGAGATCTTTAAAAAGAAGCTAGATTGTTGCATGTTGAAGTAATATAAAGGGTCTCTCCTTTCTGAAATCAGGGGACTTTCCTATTTTTCAAGGATGCCTATAGTTCGATGATCCGCTAATTTTTTTCTTGTAACCACTAAATACCTATTTGACCATTGAATTATTCTTTATTCTTACTCTTAAATTATTTTTAGGATAATAATAGTAATAGTAACTTGCATTTATAGAACACTTTACAGTTGAATCAAACAATTCAGAGCATCAACTCTCCATGCATGTTTGCCAGCAAATCTTCTGGAATGGATAACTGAAGACATTTTGATTACATCCCTGGATGACTCAAAGATTCATCATGAATGATTTTCTACTCAAAGTAAAGGTCCAATTTAATGCTTGACAAAAGTAATTTAATTCTCCCTGGGGTGCCCAAGACAACGAACCCTAAATCAAATGGGCTGATAAGCTTAAATTCCTATTTTATTTCTTTGTTTTGTTTTGTTCATCAAAGACAGTCTGTTAGTTAATAAGCATTTATTAAACACTTACTATGTATCAGACACTGTGTAAAGCCCTACAGAGAGGAAAGGTGAAAACATGGTGCCTACCCTCAAGAAGCTCACATTTTAATGGGGGAGACAACATGCAAACAACAGTGTATGATATATATATATATATATATATATATATATACATATATATATATATATATAATATACATATGTACAATAAAAGGAAGTTACATAACACAGTATAACTTAGTGCATAGTACAGAAGAATGGGAAAGAATATAAATCTCAGGTTGTATCTACCTTTGACTTACTTTATTCAAACAAGCTATTTATAAAATGGGGATAATACCTCTGAACTTGGCATGTGTTGATTTTCAAGTCATACCTGTTAGTAATTAGTAATTTTATTTTAAAACCTTCAAGAAATGAAAAAAAAAAACAAAAGCCCTGAGTGGTAGGGATAAAAAACAAACCCTTTTACATTCTTATAATAAAGGCAAAGATGAAGTTATTTCCAGGGTATTTTGGAATTCTCCTACTTACTAAGGCAAAGGTAATAAAGGATTGGGCTTAATGTAGCTATGTAAATCTCATTATTTTGCTAATATAATTAACTTAATGTTAATATTGCTTAAAGTCATTCATTCAACTAACATTTAAGTACATACAGCATAGAGTTGAGCTCTGTAGTAGGGACTGAGAACAGACAAGTATAAACAAATCTAGAATTTTATACTGTTTACAGACCCAGGCTTAATGTTAGGTTTGTCTAAGTAAGTTAATTCTATCACATTCAGTATCATCTATCCATTTTAATACCATGGTGCTTGGCACGTGGCAAGTGTATAATAATTTTTTTCATTTATTCATTCTTATTTTTCCCACACCAGAATCTCTTTAGGAAAAATCAGCTTTTGGCTCATTTTAGTTCTCCCCAGGAGGATTTCTGCAAAAAACCAAAGCATTTTAACATAGAATGTTTATGCAGGACAGTAAGGACCTAGGAAGGGATTATCACCCCAGCCCCTTTCCTGAAGCATTAAAAATATATATATTTTACCTCCAAGTAAGTGCAGCTTCTTATCCTTCTCCCCCAAGGCTTGCTTAATCTCAGTTTCAGAATCAAATAGAGGGTGCAAATAAAGAAAGTCTAAAGGAAATTCCAGGGCAGTTAGGTAGTGCAGTGCTGGGCCTAAAGTCTGGAAAATTCATATTTCTGAGTTCAAATCCAGCCTCAAACACCCAACCATGTTTGCCTCAATTTCCTCATCTGTAAAATGAGCTGGAGAAGGAAATTGCAAACTGCTCCTGTAACTTGCCAAGAAAACCCAAATGAGGTCATAGAGAGTCAGACACAACAGAAAAATGACTGTAACAACAACAAAAGGAAGTCCTAGAAGCCTAGGGACAATCTGATATCAGAGCATACGAAGATTCGGCATCCTTGTCTGCTCCATCTCTTTGCCACAACTACTGCTTCTGTTTCCTCTTGGGTGTCACTGGAGTCATCCTTATTTTCGGTCTATGATGTGGTGCTCTGGCCTTACAGAGGTTGCTTCTCCTTTGACATAAAGCAGAAGTCCCTTCCTGACTCCTGAACTGTTTCTTCTTCCTTCTTTCTCCTAGTGATATCCCATCAACACCTGACCCATGTTTCCTGTTCAAAGCTATAGAACCACAGAATTCTGGGAAAGTGATTTATTTTTTCTACCTTCATAATGTCTGCTATGGCCCCCAAATATTCCATACTGCCTCCCTCCCATGACCCCTCCTGAGGAGGTAGGGACAAGGAAGAAAAGCTCAGTTATCTTCCAGTTCTTATGCATGCCTGACATCCCAAATTATTTTAATACAATATTTTCCCCAAATATAGTCTGTCTTTCACAACATGACTATTATGGAAGTGTTTTGCATAATAATACATGTATAACCTGTACTGAATAGCTTGCCTTCTGGGGAGGGGGTGGGGAGAGAAGAAGGGAGAGAATTTTGAACTCAAAGTTCTAAAAACAAGTGTTAAAAACTCTTTTTACATGCAACTTGGAAATAAGATATACAGGCAATGGTATATAGAAATCTACTTTGCCCTACAAGAAAGTAAGAGGAAAAGGGATAAGGGGGGCAGGGCATGATAGAAGGGAGGGCAGACTGGATGGAGAAAGAGGCAATCAGAATACATGCAATCTTGGAGTGGGGGGAGGGATGGAGAGGAAAATTTGTAACTCAAAATCTTGTGGAAATGAATGTTCAAAACTAAAAATAAATAAATTAATAAAAATAATATTTTACCCAATTACATGTTAAAACAATTTTTTAACTTTTAAAAAAATTGAATTCTAAATCCTATGCTTACCTTCCTCCCTGCCCTCCCTCCTCTTTGGGATGGTAAGCAATCCAATACAGTTCCCAAATGATTTTAAATCATATAGCAAAAGAAAGATTATTAAAAGTCAGATAATGGGTTTTGCCATTAACTGCTTGTGTGATTTTAGAAAAGTCACTCAGTTTCTCTTACTCTTAGTTTCCTCATTATGTAAAATAAGGAAGTTGAGCATTGTGTCACTTCTGTCCGTGGCAAAGATGCTGACAATAGGAATAATGCTGTAGGGCTCCCAGTACCCTCTGCGGAAAGCAACTGATTGAGGTAGGGCCAACCCCCCTGTAGCAGCGATGCTGTATAGAAACAGCAGCCAACATCCTCTACACTAATTTGTTGTTCAGTCATATCTGACTCATGACCCAGTGAGCCATACTGTCCACGGGATTTTCTTGGCAAAGACACTGGAGGGGTTTGATACACAGTCCTCTGTGCTTGGATTTTGAGAGGCAGTATGGTAGGTGGAAAGAGTACCTGCTTAGAGTCAGGAAATGGGCATTTGAATCTTGCCTTGTACTCTATAAGAGTGACCATGGCCAAGTCGTTTAATTTCTTAAGGCCCCCATTTCCACATCTGTAGAATGGAGATAATGATATTTATACTTCTTACTGCACAGGATGGTTCTGAGAAAAGCATTTTGCAAAACTTAAGGTCTAATATAATCATGAATTATTAGGAAGACGAACATCCAGCTTCAAATAACATTAGGAATAACAGTGGGGCATATAATCTACTCTCTCTCTCCGTGCATGGAGTCTATTATGAACACCTTTACCTTTCTTACTATTTCTGGACTTCTTTCCCAGTGAGAGAAACTTACTTTCTCAATGCCTGTACTACTGAGAAAAGATTTGCCAGCCACATTTATTTGAGGGGCTTAGAAAACTGCACACTGCATGGAACTTCTTCTCTGGGATCATCTTTTTCTCCATGGTAGGCCAAAAATATATTTATATATTACTTCTCTTGTTCACACACTGCAGACTTCTGACATCTATTCCTCTGAAAAATGGTTGTATTTCCATGACAGGAGAAAATGAATTTCACTCTAATGCATTCATCCTTGCATTAGTTTATATCTATTCCATATTCCAGAATTATGTATTGTATTGAAGCATAAAATTCAGAGAGTGCCTTAAATATTACTTCCCTTCTCCCTCCACTCCTCTGGGTCTAGAGTCAGGAGACTCACCAAATCCAGCATAGACCCTTACTAGCTGTGTGACCCTGAGCAAATTAGTTAACCCCGTTGGCCTCTGTTTTCTAATTTATGAAATGAGCTTGAGAAGGAAATGGTAAACCACTCCAGTTTCTTGGCCAAAAAAACCCAATTGGGATCACAAAGAATCAGAAACAAAAGGACTCAACAGCAACAACAAAATTAGTATTGAATCCTGAAGTTCAAATCCTCTGAAGAAGGTACCTTGTAGGAGGTTCTCACACTAGAAAAGTGAGCACCTGTTCAAATGCAATACTATACATGAGGGCCAATGGGATTCTGTAGAGCATATCATTTTTCAGAAATGAACATTTTCTAGCTGTTGGAGATTATACTAGATTTTTAGAAGGATGAAGAGTTTCATAATTAAATTATCTATTAGATATATTCACAATGATGCCCTCACTCTGTCTGGCAAATAGCACTCTTTAAAGCATTCTCAAATATTGTGTTTAGTAGTGGTAGTAACAGGAATGCATTATAAGCACAATCAGCTCTTTTACTCTTTGCTCATGGATACCTAATGTGCCTTCCATCTGTGCCTCCCACCTCTGCTCCTAAACTGAATCCTAAGCCTATTTTCACTCTCTGTCTTCCAATTTTTTGACTAACTCCCCTAACCATATGTTACAGGGTATATTCATGGCCCACTAAGGCTATGGTCTCCCATACTTAGGTCAATTCTACTCCTCAAGCTTGGTGGTTTGTAATCTACAGCCTGTGCCCTCTTTCCTTTCTTAGGAACATATAAATCTGAAAGGAACCTCAGAAGCCAAGCTAGTCTAAGCTCCTCATTTTATGAATGAGGAGATAATATGAAGTGACTTGCCAGTGGTCCCACAGGTAGTCATTAATAGAGGTGACATTTGACCCCAGTTTTCTGACTCCGTACCTAGTGAACTTTCTGCTGCCCCACGGTCCCTTTTAATCCTGAATAACATTTTTCAACATATTTTCACCATCTTCCCCAAGACTCACAATCATACTGAATTATCCAAATTATCAAGATGGATGTGGACTTTATTTGGACAGATTTATAAAGTTTTAATTGTATTTCTTCTCGTCTACATTTTTTTAAATAGATGAGGCCCTGAAGCTTCACTTGTCTTCATAGAAATGTTTTCATTTATGCCCATCATGATCACTTCAAGGTAAGGTACTTGGCATCCCATCAAATGATGATCCTTATTACCTTTCAGCACACAATGAAACCAACTTCACTAAATGCTTTATTCTCTCTGAGGGGAAATCATGAGCCACTCTTCCATTAATTAGCAACTTTATTTTGTCTTCTGGTCTAATTTATAACAACAACAAAAACTAAATATTGGTGTGGTTCAATTCCTTGTTCTTCCCATAGCACATAACTTGTTTTTCTTTGTTCAAAGATCTCACACTTAAAGTCCATTTCAAGGTAGTGAAAAGTGTTATTCAAAAACCTCAAAATCTGAAATAGTTTTAGAAAGAAATTTATTAGGTCATTTGGTAGAGAGAGAGCACACACCATAAAAAGGGCTGACTCCCTCCATAAATTTTTGTGAGGTTATATTATGTAGAGTTCAGACAAGGGCCTAAGAACATGTGCCTAATTGGCCTCATGTAGGGCAATAGGCAGTCTCCAAGAGAAGGGTAAGTTTGAGATGCATATCAGGAGGTAAGTCAATCTACTTTGGGTAGACCCAAAACAAGATTGAGGGGACCCAAAACAAGCACTGGATGGGATCTAAGCATTCCTTACAGCCATTTGGAACTTCTGGAACCCTGAGTTCCTCTGACCTCTATAGTAAGCTTTTTGGGTTAGACAATATTTTTAGAAACATAAAACTAAGTTCAAATAATATTAACATATGACAAATAATGATGCACAAGTAAAATGCTGGACTTCAAGTCAGGAGAAATCTGAGTTTGAATTCTACCTCAGACACTTCTGATCATGGGAAAGCCATTTGAAATATCTAAGCCTCTTCTATAAGTCATGATAATATCTATAGTATCTACTCCATTGGGCTGACATAATGATTCAATTATATAATGTATTTTAAGTTTAAAAAACTTATAGATTTATAAAACTTCATAAAAATGGTTTATAAAACCATTGCAGAGTTGCTTGAATAGCAGCCATATCTGATTTTTCATGTGGGATAGGGACTAGTTTTTTATTTTTGTTTAGGATCCTTGGCATTTAGCATAGACCTTTGCAGAGAGTAGAAGCTTAAAAAATGCTTGTTGAATTAACTGAATTAAATGTATAATTATGATAGTTAAAAAACAACAACAACATATGATTCTTAGCACCTCTTACCCCCTTTCCTGTCACCACCAAACTCCATGGTTACCAAACTCACCATGGTCACTCTAGCTGCAGAAGGAGGTGACTGAAGACTGAAGCCATTTCACAATTTTCTTTGCTTTTTGGATTACCATAGCCAAAGAGTCCTCATTCAGTAGGCAACTCATTGATGGTGAACTTAGGAAGGATGATCCTCAGAAAACTGACCCAGTCTGTTGCCAAGACTGTAACAGAAGCCCTACCAGCACTGGAGAACCTACCAGAGTTAGTACTCCAGGGGTATAGCTTGGAGAAACCAGAGTCAGCTCCATGTGACAAAGATACAATGGTGTAGGACATTGGTGGAAAAACTAGGATCTGAGCGCATAGAAAAGGTCTAAATAGTCACATGAGTGGTTTGAGAAGGCAGGTATCACTTTTTTTTTGTTTTTTGGCAGGGCAGTTGGGGTTAAGTGACTTGCCCAAGGTCACACAGCTAAGTACATGTATCAAGTGTCTGAGGCCGAATTTGAACTCAGGTCCTCCAGACTCCAGGGCTGGTGCTCTACTCACTACGCCACCTAACTTCCCCAGCAGGTATCCCTTTTACATGGGGAAAGGGATGGGAAGGGATCAAGGAACCATGAAGAATATGGTATCTGAATTGAATCTTGAAGGAAGGGGGAAAACTTCAACATGTGCAAATTGGGGAAGATGGGGCTATACTATCCAATCTAATCCAGTACAATACAATAAACATTTATCAAGTGCCTTCTATATATGTGGCATTGTGGTAGGTACTGAGCACACAATAACAGCTCCTGCTCTTTTTTCTTCTTTATTCTTTTATTTTTTAAATAAATTTATTTATTTTACTTTTTATTTATGGAATAAAACAATAATTTCCATAATAAAGTATAATTTTTTAAAAAGATGACACATGAATCTGCAAATCTATTGTATAAAACTTGGTATTCCTTTTAAATTTATAAGAAAGTTATCATTTTTTTTCTTTTTCCCTCCAAGATGGTTACCATTAGACACAAATATGTATATACACATTTATATGTGTGTGTGTATGTGTGTATGTATATGTGTGTGTGTGTGTGTGTGTGTGTATATATATATATATAATCATTCTATACATACACCCCAATTTTTCTTCTACCTTTCTGATTTTCAAAATCCTTTTTGAGTTCTTCTAAGAGGTTTTTTTAAGCTTGAGACCAATTTATATTTCTCTTTGAAGAAGTTTCTTTGTAACTTTAAAATGGTCAAGATTGTAAGGCACCTGAGGCCAGGGACCATCTCTTCTTCTCTTTATCTCCCACCAAATCTAGCAAAGCAGCAAGCATGTAATAGAAGTTCATTTCACATTTTTTTGAATTAATATTGACTGAATAAATTTAATTCTTTAGTTCCCAAACAATTAATCAACAAACATTTATCAAGGGTCTACTCTGTGCCAGTTACTATGCTAAGCACTAGACCAAAATAGTCTCTGCCTTCAAGGGGCTTACTTACATTCTATCATATGGTAGAATATAAAAGACAGTTTTATTTTATTCAAAATAAGCTTCCATTTAAGTCATAGGTTACCTATGGACATGAATCATTTAGTAAGACCTAGTTATTAATTAGAAATTTTAAAGAGAACTGTTTAATGTATACTATTAGTGACTCTGACAGAAGATGAAAAAACTTAATAAGTAACTCTATTTTAAAATATTCACTGATAAAACACTAAATTCCCTGTCTCAACCAATGTGTACAAGATTCCACATTATAGGTGTTTCTACCCGATTGAGGTACTCTAACAAAACAGATCCTTGAAAATACTTCCAGGGTTTAAAATGGGAAAATGTTGCCCATATTACTTACTTCTGTGAAGACTTGACTGGGGATCGAAATAAGGTAGAGGCAAGGTTCATGTTTAGTAGCTTTGATAGTTCTAGAGATAAAGCACTAACATAGGGAAGAAGAAAAGGCTTCTAGCAGAAGGTAAGATTTGAGATAAGTCTTAAATGAAGCTGGGGAAGCCAGGAGCCAGAAGTGAGGAGGAAGAACATTCCAGGCATGGGGGACAGCCAATGAAAATACAGAGTTTGGTAATGGCACATTGTGTCTGAGGAACCCAGTGTTCCCAGGTAGATGAGAGTAAAGTATAAGAAGACTGGAAAAGTAGAAGAGCTTCCAAAGTCAAATGGAGTATTTTATATTTGATCCTGGAGGTAATAGAAAGACAGTGGAATTTTATCGGGTAGGGGAGTGATGTGGTCAGGCCTGCACTTTAGGAAGATCATGCTGGCAACTGAGAGGAGGATTGACTAGAGTTGGGACACACTTGAGTCAAAATGACTGACCAACAGGCCACTGCAATAGATCAGGCATGAGATGCTGAGGGCTGATGGCTGAGTGAGTGGTGAGAAGGGGATATATATGAAAGATGTTGGGACAATAAAAAAAAATTCAGGATTTAGCAACAGATTGAATATGTGGAGAAACTGCAAGTGATGAATTAAAGATGTCACTGAGATGTCATCACATGGTGGTATCATCAACAGTAATAGGGAAGTGTGCCAAGAAGGGAAAGTTTGAGAGAGATGATGATGAGTCCTGTTTTGACATGTTGACTTGGTAGAGTTTTTGGTAAACATGTTGTCCTGGTAGACAGATTGTCTATGGTAGAGCACCCTGGATGGTGTGATGACTGGAAAACATAAATTTACCATAGTGAAGAGAAGACTTTTGAAGGATATAATATAATTTCTCCAAGTATTTGAAGGATTATCAAGTAGAAGAAGTACTAGTAGAAATTTAATTATTATTATAATTACAGTATTATTATAATAATAGTAGAAAAAGTTCTAGTCTTGGTTTGTTTGATTCCAGAGGGCAAAACAAGGAACAATCAGTAGAAACTGAAGAGAAAAAGATCTTGGCTTGTTATAAAGAAAAACTTTCAATCAACAGAGTCTTCCAAAAGTGGAATGGGATTGAAGTGGTGGTCCCCATTACTAGAAGTCTTTATTTGGAGGCAAGATGAACATGTCTGTAATGCTACAGCACAAATTCTTATTTAGCTAAGAATAGATGACTTTTGAGGACTCTTCTAACTCTGAAGTTCTGTGATTGACTCTTTGTTCTCCTTTGCTCCTAATATACAAGTGGTTGCTAAGTCCTATTCTTCCCTCCTTCCTAATATTTCTCAATCCCTTCCAATACAATTCCTACTACTAGACACCTTGTTCAGGCTACATGTCTGTACTGAGCTAACAAGTCCCACACTTTGGGCCCTGCCTCTGGTCTCTCTGTTGTCCAAGACCAACCTTCCCTAGAAGACGGCTTTCATTCGCTAATTGCCTTGTTATTTTGGAACCAGGCTCTAGTTTCAGCTCTGCTAGTAATTAGTGCTGTAACCTTGGGCATGGCACATGGCTTCTCTGAGCCCGTTTCCTCACCTATAAAATGATGTGGTTGGATTAGGGGATCACTATGGTCCCTTCTAGTTCTAGTGACCTGCGATTCTATCATTTGACCTGTACAATGAGATGGAACTCCAGGCAACAAGGATTCATTCCTCAACCAAAACTCAGACTACCATTGCTTATCACACAAACAAATTAGAATATTTTTAAATGGTTTAGGTTTTCTAGAATTCACCATTTGATTTCCTTTAAGTGATTATTCAGGCCTTCATTACAATCCTGAGTGTTAAGACAGGATTCCATTCTATACAAGGAAAGAGCTCATTAACTAGGTATCTGTATTGCCTGAAAAGTTCTATTTCATCACTGATTCCAATCTTTTTAATAATTAATAAGAATAGGAATAGCAGCTAGAATTTATATAGCACACTTAAGTTTTGCAAAGCACTCTGAATATGCTATCTCAATCTTTACAGATCCAGCTTCATTCAAAAGAGTTGTAAGTAGGGATGTCTCAGGCTGTAAATAGTGACAGTGACAGTTTCATATAAATTGCTCTTTATGTTCAAATTCTACAATTCTCAGTCATTTGCTTAAATTCATTTATACTCTGAATGCCCGTTGTAGTATTTAGAGAATAGATGGGCATGCTAATATAAACAGTATTTCACATGCTAATATAAAGAATAGGGTTGTTCTTTGAGGGACCCAGACCAATAATTGGAAGAACCACTTTGATTCTGCCAAAGAAAGAGAAACTAGAAATATCTATTTAAACTTTTCTCAATGGCTTCATGGTTTTTAACTTGATATGCTATTTATTTGATTTCTGTATTTGCAAAAAAAAAAAAAGATTTAATAAAAAGGACCTGAAAAGGTTAGGAATGTTTTTACAAATTAAACTTGAAATCAAAATATATTAACCTAGTATCAGAAGGGAGTTATAATGTACTGCTCTTTTCAATATTACAAAACCAAGAAATCAGTCCCAACAGTGCCTTCTACATCTGAAATTCAAAACAGCGTGGGCAAATGCAAATAAGAAGACTTTAACAACTGAAATCTAGGGCAAATAAATGGGTTTTCATATCATTAAGGATGAAAGGTTAAAACTTGGCAAATATAGAACTATGTTAACAAAGGCAAAGTCATATGTACATGGCAGGAGTTTGCTTTAAAATGAAATTAATTCAAATGTGGTTGAGTCATTTCAAGAAACACAGAGAAGCAATTAGAGTGGCAAATGAAAGCAGTGGATACCAGCACTCCCACATAAAGAGAAAACTGTGCAAATAAGATTGTCTTGACAAACGCAAAGCAATATATATCTGGCTACAAGGAGAAAAGGGACAAAATTGTTAAACGGAATTGCAACAGAATTGGGGTTTTTGATCAATGTAATTTGGACCAGCTTGCTTCCATTGTGCTTTGCACATAGTGGGTATTAAATAATAAATATTCATTGAATATCTAGTTAGTCACCAAGTCCTATCAATTCTACCTCTAAAACATTTCTCCCACCCATTCCCTTGTTAGTGTTCACAAAGCCATGATCCTAGTTCAAGCCGTTATCACCCCTCCCCTAGACTATTGCAAACACCACTTACTTGGTTTTCCTGTTTCCAGTTTCTCCTCTCTCTAATCACACTGCTATAAAAATTAGTTTTCCTAAAGCATAGGCCTATCCTGACTACTGAAGCTTCAGTGGCTCCCTCTTGCCTCTAGAATGAAATATAAACTCATCGGTTTGGCACTTAAAACCCTCCTCAATCTGGCTCCAGACTACTTTTCCACACATATTTCCTGTTACTCCCCTTCACACATTCTGATTGCTAGCTAAACTGTCCTACTTGCTATCTCCTGAATTTGACATTCCATCTCCAGCCTCTGTGCATTTGCCCAGATGACCCTTAATGTTGGGAATACACTTCCTTCTTGCCTTTACCTCCTAGAATTCTTCACTCCCTTCAAAGTTCAACTAGGGGTATGCCTCCTATAGGAAATATTGCATAGGGGAAAGAAAGGGAATTTAGAGTCAGAAAAACTGGGCTCACTATCCAACTCTACAACATACTAGTGATACAATCATGGACAGATAACTCATCCTGTCTGGAGCCTAGCTTGTTTTTGTGGTTGTTGTTTGTCATCTGTAAGATGTAATGACTGGGTTATATGACCTGGATCAATTATAGCTCTAAATCTATGAATCTATAAGCCTTTTCAAGTCCCCTTACTTGTTATTGCTCTCTCCCAGAAGTAAATCTTATATTTATTTCTCTTTGTGTATGAAATACCCTCCTCTTCATTAGAATATAAGTACCTTAAGGGCAGGGATTTTTTTTCTGCTTTGTCTTTGTATTGCCAGCACCTTGCCCCATGCCTTTCACCAAATAGATCCTTAATAAATGCTTGTGGAAATGAAGTAAAATTAATCTAATTTAATTAATTGAGACTGAGAGCCTATAACTATTTTTCTCTTTGAGATTTCCTCTATCTCCTTTCACTTTCCAATTGGAGTGCTCTGATAAGCATGACTTTTAGCAACCTGCCAATGGACAAACACATTCACCTATCCATCTAAGCAGGAGCCATATTCAGATCTACAAATCAGGCACAGAAAAAGAAAAGCTCTTGGAAATCGGTAGAATACTCCAATCAGATCAGGGTCAAAATGATCTCTGTAGCAGTATGGAAGCTCAGAGCTGGAAGGGATCTCAGAAGCTAACTTATCCAACTTGTACCTGAACCCAAATTCCCCTTTAGAAAATACCTGATAAATAATGCCTTCTGGTCATGGGGAATCCACTTCTTCCAGAGGTCTCCCACTCTACTTTCTGATGGATCCAGTTATTAATAAGTGTTTTCCTGATATCAATCCTAAATCTGCTTCTTTAAAACTCCCAACCACTGTTTCTAGTTATTTCTATGAAAAGAAACTAATGCTCTGTTGGCCCATTTTATGTTACTAAGAAGTTTTGGAATAATTGTGAACAATTCTAAAGGTAGTTGAGGTGGAAATCCGTACCACTTTCTGCTCCCCATTACTTCTAGTTGATATGGTAATCACAAGCTAGTTGGTACAGTGTTGTAAACAGGGTTCCACATCCTTTCACAAAATGTTAAGAACATTTAATTCTGTTCTCCAAATGAGAGTCACTGGTAATCTATTGGATGGGCTTAAGGTACCAGGCTCCCTTGGATCTGCAAACAGAGCTGAGGACAACTGTAGCAGGCTTGAAATTTGAGTCTGGGAAGATCTACATTTTCCAGATGAACAAATTATGCCCAAGCCTCCAGTTGGGAGGACCATGCATCTGGCACCTGTTCTCTGTCATTTTTTGTTTCTCTTTTCGTGTATTTCTCTGGCTTCCACAGATAGTCTAAGCGCCTCAGTGCCTCCTCCTCCCTAAGAAAGAATCATTCCTTAGACCTCTTTGTAAAACAGACACTGATCACAAACTATTATACAGATCAAGTATTCAATAAATGTGTGTTTGATTGATTGGCGTTAAATACTGCACAGCCATATGTCAATATTTTAGGAGATCGGTCCTATTTTCATAGACAGATGCTATTTTTCTGTAGCTATGATTTCAAAATACACCAGCCCAATGCCAACCAAAGATGGAATGTGTATAGCAGGTGGGGGCCAAGAGGCAGAGCTTCAGAAAAGTAGCCTTTTCAGCCAACAGCCCTTTGTTACTTGATAGAAAAGAATTTTTTAAAAACAGTCCATGGCTGTATTATATAAGTATGCAAGGGCCATGTAGCAGAGTTCTGGATCCACACCAGATTCTTCCCATGAGATTGTAGAATACAAAAGAATGAAATAATCTTACCATAGGCTGACTTAGATGGCTTGCTGAGTGACCCTAGTGGGAAATTTGAAAGAACTGAGTGATGACAGAGTGAATTTGCTAAGTGTTAGTAGCTAAACTGGGAATTTCAATGCAGGCCAGCCTAATTTATCTGGATAATTGCCATAATTGATCTCTTTGTGTTACATTGCAGGTGTGATATGTAACCTACATATAGTCAGGTAGGTTGCCAATGTTGACTTTCAGAGAAAATGAGCAGCAACCAAGGGTAGGAGGAACTCTAGAAGACTAGGTTCCCATTGGCATTAGAACTGCTTTAGCAGGGCTAGCTATATCAGGAGTAGCAGGTGTTTACCTACAGAAAATAGCTAGAGGACATGATTTGATTTAAAGGACATAAAAAAGGACCTTAGGTCCTAAAATATCTTCCCACTGGTTGGTGCCATGGTCTAAAATTTCATTATTTGGAAGTCTCTTTTAAAATATAAATACCTGTGGCAGGCTCACTATATTAACTTAGAGTCCATTCTTCTCCTAATCATTTAGTATAATTAGTTTAACCACATGCTGTCCAACAGCCAGCTGACAAACCAGCAAGAACAGAGGTTTTGTGTTGGGGGTTGATTTGGGAATAAGAGGAAGGTGAAACTAGTTTAGCTACTCAAAGAAAGGGGATAAATAGCCTGAAGGCACTGGGACCTGTTGCAAAGTTTATTCAAAAACTAGCCCGGGGGTTAATAAATAGCCCACTAGCATTTATGTAACACTTTAAATTTTACAAAGCTCCTTACAAATATTATCTCATTTGATTCTCAGAGGGGCCATCTATAGCCGTATTGATCTATATCTTGTCACCGAACCCAGATGGCTCCAGAGGAGAAAGTGAGGCTGGTGAGCTTTGCCCAGCCCTCCCTCACTTGCAATTCACTTGCAAGTCATGGCATCATCTTCCTGATGCCATGATCCTCTTTGAGAGTGAAGGACAAACAACAACAACATTTGATTCTCTTCCCCCTGGGAGTTAGTGTTGAGGTCAAAGTGGGGAGAGAGGTTCAAGTGTGAAAGAATTCACTTAGACGACATTCTCCTCACCATCCAGAGCTGCTTTTATTTGTGTGAAAAAGCACATGGACCTTTTATTGTAGCCACAGGGCTGAGTGAAAGATATTGATATTTGGGGGACTAGGCATATATAGGCAGAAAGCTACATAGCCTATGGATTTTTAGGGTCTTATAATGGCTAAAAATTAAGGACAGGAAGATTTTTAGGGTTTTACGGTTGGTTAAAGATTTAAGTATAAGAGGGACACAGGTTAAAGATTAGGGATAAGGGGGACAAAAGCAATTCTTTTGGTACAGGTTAAGGAGAAGTTTTATGGTATTTCAAGAGAAGGGGAAAAGGACTTTAGGACACCCTCAAATTACAGAATAAGCCCCAACCCTGCTCAGGAGGAGTTTCCCAAAGTACTGGAAAAAGCAACCCTTAGGGCATCATAGGCTGTATCCACATCAGTAGGTGCTGTTATTATCCCCCATTTTATAGATGAGGAAACTGAAGCAAATAGAAGTTGTGACTTGTCTAGAGGTCACACAGCTAGTAAGTATCTGAGGCACAATTTAAACTCAGGTCTTTCAGACTCCAAGTCCTGAGCTCTCTCCCTGTACCACCTAACTATCTGAGCAAATAGAAAGAGGGGTATAGAAAACAGAGGCTAGAGAGAACAAAAAATCAGTTTAGCCTTACTGTACTGCCACAGAGAGATGAGCTGTTGGCACTTCACAGAAGCTCATTTAGGCAGCTGCAAAGAAAAAAAGCCTTCCCTTCTGGAGTCAGAAACATCATAATGAGCCTCTTGTCCTTTTACCAGACTTCACAGATTAAATCTTGATGAAAAGGAGGGAAATATGTTCATATTAATTCCTCATCTAGTTTATGTATTCTCCATCAGCATCAGCATTCTCTTCTCTTGATTTTTGCTAGGTATACATCAATTGACACAATATTGAATTTACTTCCGTATTGACAGAGCCGTCATCGTCATTTCCTGGAACTTTTAATTTGTACACCAACCATTTCCAACATAAGGACCTAGATTGCCCCAGACTTTCATTAGTTTAGATAGCCTGAAGAATTGGGGATTTGCGTACTTTTCCCCAGTTGCTTATACAATTGACTAATTAAGATAAGCAGAGTCATTTTTAGCAAGGACCCATTAAATGGACTCTAATGACAAATGGAATTTAGCAAAAAGAGACTAGGTCAGAGTAATTGTTCATGTTAAACTCATTATTCTCCATGGATTTCTTATTACAAGAGAACATGTTTGGTTACCTTACCGTGTTATGGAACAAAGAGCCAGGTCAACATTGCCCATGAGAAAGTTAATGGCTTGCCTACTGGTCTTGTTTGTTGAACTAAGGACCCATTAAACTGCAAATAGCTGTTTTGCCAATTAAGTGTGTTTTCAAACTTCAGCCATGGAAATGGAGGAAGCACTTTACCATTGAAGTTTGGCCAATCCTATGAATATGATAAAGATCAAGGTAGCCCTTTGAACTAAGCGACAAAGATGACTATATTGCTGAAGTGGTGCTAAGGTGAGCTGATCTTCAAGAACTGTGAAAGAAATCTGAGATAGGACATTACATATAGTAGGCATCCAATAAAATTGGTTATAGTGACTCTTGAAAACACTAAAGTGACTTTGCAAAAGGTATTTTGGCCAAACGCACTTAGTCAAAAGAATCAGCTGTTTGCAGAGCTATTCCAAATAGATTTTGAATTGCAAATGATCATTCCTAATGAGCCCTGATAACCTGTCTGAAATGTCCATTTGGTAATCGGTTCATACAGTACCCTCAACAGAATATGATTGAAATGATAATGTTTGTAAGAGTCATATGCTGCTATAAACATATATTTACCAAAGCTGAAGTGTAACCTACCTTCTTTTCAATGAATATTGGTGTTATCAATTGTTCTTTTTCTAATAACCCTTCATTGTCTATGAAGCCTTTGGAGACTGGAAGAAAGAGAAAGGAAATCACTTTCTAAAATGGCTTATTTGGGGGAACAATTAGATTTTTCCCTCAGTAATAATGCCTTACCCACAATTTCCCCCCAGTGGTAGTTTTAGGATCTAAACAGACTGCTTAAACTGTTCTTAACCATGGGTTTTGATAACCCAAATTTCTGGTTCTTTTGTACTCAGCTATGGATTGGAAAAAGAAAAGATTAGCATCACAGAAGCAAGAGAAAAAAATAGTTATTGCAAATTAATGCAATATCTAACCATCTAGGTCACTGTAGCATTCCAAATTTAATTCTTCTCAAAACCCTGTGGGAAGTAGAAAGATGTTAGATATATACTCCCTAACTTTTCTATGTTGAATTAAGAGGCACATAGCTATAAATAGCAATCTGGTCACTTTATAGAACTTGGGGATTGGAAGAAGGGATGGGAGACTATTATCAGGGACCATAGGTCTTTGTATGTGTTGTCTCTCTGATCAGAATTGGAGCTCCTCAAGAGCAGCAATTGTCTCTGCTTTTCTATTTGTATGCCCTGCACTTGGGCATCTAGGTGGCACAGTGTATTGAGTGCCAGCCCTGGAATCAGGAAGACGTACCCTCCTGAGTTCAAATTTCTTCTCAGTCGTTTACTAGACATGTGACTCTGGGCAAGTCACTTAACCCTGTTTGCCTCCATTTCTTTACCTGTAAAATGAGCTAGAGAAGGAAATGGCAAACCACTCCAGTATCTTTGACAAGAAAACCCCAAGTGAGGTCATGGAGAGTCAGACACGACTGAACAACTCAACACCTAGCACAGTGCTTTGCACGTAGTAAGCACTTAATAAACACTTTTTCATCCATTCATTAAAGAGTCAGGACAGGAAAGTTTGTCTGGGTTCAGATCTGAATTGTTAGAGGGCACAGTTGCATCAACAAGCATAGGTAGATGAATTTGAGTGTTTGTATTGTATACCTCAGATCATTGTGTAAATGTCAGTTATCAGTATTTTGTCATAGTGGCCGAGATGCCAAAAGATCAGATGAGAGTCAGAAAGACCCCTCTGACACAAACTGACTGTGTGACCCTGAACAAACCACTTTATTTACCTCTCAGTGCCCCCAGTAATTCTCTAAGACTATAACTTGTACGGAAAGTGTTAAAGCTGCCCTGGTAGAGAGAGTTTCCTCAACCAGACTTCTCTTCGCCTATGAAATCCCAGGTCTACTCCCTCTCCCTGGGCTCTTGTTATACTGCCCCAATTTGCCCTTCCTTGGGAAGGACCCCCTGTCCTTGACCTCTCTCTCTTTCGGTTACTGCATATCAGTGCAATATTCCAATTTTGTCCACTCAAGTCTTTCTCAATTACTCATCGTAGCTTGAGGATGATCTTGACATCTCTGCAGAGACTATGACAGATTCTAAGGAGGTAATGAACTTATTGGAGGGAAGGGAGGCTAGTCTGAAGGTGACATAGATGACAGAAGTAACTTTTTATCCAGAAAAGCTTTAATTTTGGGTCCAGCAACAGACCATTACATATTCAAGGAAGAGCTTAGCTATTTGGAAGGGCTGATAGTCAGAATGAATTATAAGTAAATCAACCCAGGAGTGACTTCGTCCAGCAACAACAATTTAGCTGTTTGAGGGCCCATTGAGGTTGTCTTCTACAGCTTGAAGGGAGTACTTGCAACCAGGGATCAGGAAAGAACTGGCCTGAAACCCTAATCCCAGAGGGTATGAAGCCTTATTCCCAGGTCTCCTTTCATTTGGCTTCTTCTCTCATAAAGGAATCTGATAGACTAATGCACATGGAGAGGTGTGAGAAGAAATAAGAGTAAATGAGTTGATGTAAAAGCACATATTAATCACCCTCTATGTGCCAAACACTGAGATAAATGCTGGGAATACAAATGTAAAAGAGAGAGCGTCTCTGCCCTCAAGGAGCTTAGCCTACATCCTAAGGGAAAGGCACACGTACAGGGTAGTTTAGCCAGAGGAGGGATTTTTGGTCTGGGAATTCACAGAGGTGGTTAGTGGAACAATAAGGCTGTCCACTCACATGCACTTTCCAGGGGCAATGGTCGTGACTATAGTTCCTAAAGCAAGAGGTAGAAAAAAGAAGGGGCAAGGTAAGTGTGTAACAACAGAGTGAAAAATGTCCAGGCTGCAGATAAGGTTGTGGGGTCCCAGAAAGGGCTGAACTAAGTGGCTAAACTATTCCTGGGCAATGTCTCTGGTAAACTGGTTTGGAGAGTAGAGCAGCAGTGCCTGGAGTGTAGCAAAGGGAAAAAAAAAAAGCACTATATGTTTCACTGGTAGAAGTTGGATTCTCACTTTATTACCACCATCTAAGGGGAAATTCAATCATCAAATATGGTACCGGCAGCATAGGACCCTCCTCCACAGTCTCTGGCTTCTTGGTTAGGACCCTGTTCTCCCTAAGGAGCCAACACAAGCTGATAGACACAAATAACATCCATGCAGTTCAGTTTTATCCCATTGGGAAGGACTGACTAATCATATTCATTAGGGAAACCACTTTAACTCTCAGGGCCTTAGTTTCTTCATTTAAAAAAACAGAGTTTGAATTAGATGAGTGGACTCCAGACTTTTTTGACACACACCCCTACAAGTAAGAAAAAACTTGACTATGCGCCCCTGACATATGTATTTTTATTTATAAATTATATATACACATAAAGTACACTGTCTCTACAAGGTCTTCTTCATTTGGAACAATTAATTAATAATGAAAGGGCCATGGTAAAAAACTATTTTGGGGTAAAGAAAGAAACATGTATTTATCATCAAAAATAGAAGGTATTTCCACTGTCACGGGTGGGGGGGGGAAGCATTTTGATATTTACTATGAATAGGAAAAGAACTTCGTTTAATATGCTGTTAAAATATGTGTATCATTGAGGGAGTTTTCTCAGCCTATGTTCTTGGAGAGTTCTGGGAGAATTTCATCTACCAGCTAGCTTTGCTAATTGGGGTCAAATAACGAGTAGGAAAAACTGAAAAGAAAAAAGATTTATTAGCAGGCCAAGGAAGACGGCTCTGCCTGGTAGCAGCTTCACCTCCTCAGTCTACAGACTGGGTTTTTACAACTTTTTAGGCCCACTTAGAGGAAGCAGTCAATTTAGCAGTATTCAAGGGCAGAAAGGAAATGGTGAGAGGATATAGGGGAAGAGAGACCAGAGTAAGAAAGCCTCCAAGGCACAGAAGTTGATAAAGATCGGGTGGGATCTTCCTACAGGAAAATGCATTTCTGTGTAGTTAGTAATTTCTATGAAAATGGAGGCCTCCTTCAAGGTAGAACCAGTCTGGCTCAACCTGATGTTGTCAGTAAGGAGGAGAATAAAATACAGCTCGAGGGTTTCGACTGACACAACCCCATACATCTGTTTCTTTGGCCTCTGATGTTTCTTTATCTGGGCAGAGAGTATTTCCCTAAAACTCACAATACTCCTGTTCATCCTCCTCCTTCTCTATAGTATTAAGAAGCATGACTTTCAGATGGGATATCAGACCGTTGAGGGAAAATGATTTATGGTGTGGATTTGAGGGCTTGGATTTCTTTGTGAACAATATGGAGTGATGGGGCAGCTAGGTGGTGCAGTGAGTAAAGCACAAGCCCCGGAGGCAGGAGGACCTGAGTTCAAATCCAGCCTCAGACACTTGACACACTTACTAGCTGTGTGACCTTGGGTAAATCACTTAACCCCAATTGCACTGCCTTCCCCTCTCCAAAAGAAACCAAAACCAATATGGAGTGACGCCTCCTTTGTGTGGAAACAGTTTGGTTGTGTACACAGGCAGAGAAAGAGCTTTTTCTTATTGAAAATTAAGGAAATATGAGTGTGAAGGGCACAAGAGACAGACTACTGCTTTGTTGGAGGGTTGCAGATGCATGATGGGTACCGCCACTAATTTGCATAGAAATGTTTTATGATTAAAGAACACAAAGCACAGATGTGAGAAATTACAAACATTTAGAGACAGGTGTGATTAAAATAGGACTGTCTGTTTGATGGGAGAAATTTGGGAAGTTATGACTTAAGTAAAAGGCAAGTTACTGAAACTCAACAGGCTCTCGTTTAAGTGAGTGACAGGGTGGCCGGAATGGGCAAGAGAAGTCAGCAGGAGCAGTGTGTTGGCAATTTCATCTTGCCCACCTGGCACACGATATTGCCTCAAAGTAATTATTTTAGAAGGTTCGGGCAAAGTGATTGGATCCATCTTGATTTTCCCCACTAAGACTGCATTAATGCCCATTTTCCTCACAGCAAATTGGTATTTCCCTTCGGGTAAATTTAAGGTCATACCCTTCAATATGTCTATTCCAATGATGTATTCGGGAATAGGCACAATAACCACACTATATTCTTTCTTGGGCAACTGTCCAATTTTCATCATTAATTTAACTTGCCTGGCTGATATTTCAGTCCCTCCTAGTCCTGTAATGGTAACAGGAGTTCCATGGCTGAACTTGTCTGGATTTCCATAAATAAGGGTAGCCTCGGCCCCAGTATCTATTAATGCCTCAGTTACCGTACTTGACCCATTTTTCCAATATATGGTCAAGTTAATGTGAGGTCTGCAATCCAGCCTGTGTATTTCCTTAATTTGGACTGGGGCTCGGCCTGTTCCCTAGTATTCCCTTTCATGTGATTCACTTGGGTTTGAAGGTTCAACATCTGTAGCATTTGCAGGAGCAGTTCTTATTTCCCTATCTCTCCTGTTATCAAGTCCTTTATCTCTATACATTCTGTATAATTCATTGGTTGGAATGCCATCTATCATTTTAAAACCTACCCCTGCTCTCAATAGAGCAGTAAACATTTCTTTCCTTGTTACTCTCCTTTGGCGCCAAGTTTGCTGGTTATTCACCCTTCTCTCTCGAGGAGATCTATCCCTTCCCCAGTCACCTAAGTAATGTAACTGTAAAATCTTATTTATCACTGTTGTAAGATGGCTCCCTACTTCCCCAAGTAATAAATTCAAAATTAGTTGTTTATAAGCAGTGGGAGCTGTCCTAATTATTAAATTCCTATGAGGCAGTCCCATTGGATCATTGTAATATTTGTCTGCAGTTCCTATCATAATGGCAGTCTTCATTACCTCCTCCTTTAGTCTCATGATACAATCTCTAAGTGAATACCAGGGTCTGTGCTCAGTGGGCCACATAGAATCAGTAGCATATCTCTTATTGCATCCCACAGCGGCTAATGCCAACAGAGTAGTCCTGCTATCACCATCTCCTTGCTGATGATGTTCCCTAAAAGCTTGTTGAACTAGAGGATCATGGCTGATACCTATGAATCTCATACAGTCTGTCCTATCTACTGATATTCCACTGGCCCCTTGATCACTGAGTCTTACCATCCAAGATATTAATGGTTCTCCTATTCTTTGTCTGAATCTGCTCAAAATATCTGTGACCTCTTACGGCGAGAAATCTTCCTGAATTTCCCTTGTAACTGAATCTTCACCTCGGGTTTCTGTCTTCCTCCTTTGTATGGGTCGAGCCCTTGTCTGATCATTTAACCATCTCCTATTCTCTGTGTGAGGGACATCCTGAACCCCAGTAGTGTTTTGTGCCTCAGCCCCTAACGTTGTCTCATTTTCCCCCCACTCACTTCCTCTGCCACCATGGCTAGGACGAAGCAGGCAGTCAGGCTCTTTCTGGGCTGGGTTGGAATGCACTCTTGGCTTATTTGGTCTCCTGTTGCTCCTAGCCTCATTAATAGAAAAGTTCTCATTTGAGTCAGTTTGGTCTCCTACTATCTGAGATTCCCCTTCTTCCTGTGGGGTAGGAGTGCCCCCATGTCTTTCACTTAATCTCAATCTTTCGTATACTAGCCGGTAGGCTGATAACACTATCCAGCTTTGCCTAGATAGTGATGCCCCTGAGTGAATCCCAACTTCTTGTAAACACTTTTCCAAATCCCTAGGATCTCCTCTCCGTAGCCTTGGTTCCCAGTTTTCACAGGGTCCAGCTTTTTTAGCCAATTCTTTTGCTAGGGAGGAATAAAATGGATCCTCCCATCCTGGGATATTCATCTCTTCCTCTGAAATTGTTCTGCTTCTAAATAGAGATCTTACACCTAGCGATCCCGTCCTCATCGCCAAATGTATTAGGAGGGCAGAGTTTATAATCTCAAAGAGGATCATATATATGTCTGAAAGGTTCGGAACCACCGGATATAAGAAACTCTCAATGTAGAAGGCAGAAGAATCAAAACATATATTTAGGCTCCACAGTAACCAACCCATGAACCAGCAACCCCATTTTGATATATTGATCAAAAGCTTCCAGGCACAATAAGTACGCCTTGAAAGAGTAACCAGGAGGCTACAAAGAAGCATGATTGTGTAAAGCAAAATCATGCTTCCCCCTCTATGGTAAAAAGATTACCCACTGGCTTCAAGTCCTTGTTCAGCTTCCTCCCGTAGGTCAGCTCTGCCACTGGCAGCTCCTGCTTCGGCTGTGGCTGTGGCTATAGCAGCCTCTGGCTCCAATGGGAGCTGCTTTTAACCATCCGGCTTCTGCAGGGGGTGTAAGGTACGCCGGGGAAAGCACAGGTTCTTTCAATCTGCTTAAGCAAGGTGAAGGGGTTGACCAGGAAAGCACAGGTTCTTTCCATCAGCTTAATCAAGGTGAAGGGGTTGACTGGGAAAGCACAGGTTCTTTCCATCAGCTTAAGCAAGGGAAGCAAGGTGAAGGGGCTGACAAGCTTACTCCAGTCCAACATACAAACAGCATTCAGTTCAGGGGAAAAAGCCAAACTAGTCAAGGGCACTTGTTGACTAAGTGCTAAGGAGCCCATTTTTGGTTGCCAACACAAGCAGCGGTGGAGGAATCAAGTGATTCCCATAAAGACTGTGAGGGAGGGGACAGAAAGGGATGCTGAAAAGTTGCCCTTTTAGAGCTAAGGCAAATAGCAGGAGTCAGCTGGAAGGAGGCTTTAACTGAATTATTCCTGACTAATCAGTGCATTGCCATCCTGGGCCAAGAGCTCCAGTGGCAGCTATTGCCCTTTGGTTCAACCTAGAGTGGGAGAAAGGTGAAGCTTTGCCAAAGGGCTGGTTCCTGGTGGCTGGTGTCCCCTGAGAGGATCAGGGTGACTGTTCCATCATTCTGATTGAATACAACATCCAGGTGAGTGATGGATGGCTGGGATGGTTTGTAAAGTCCAAAGACAGCCAGTTTGATGAGCTTGGAAGTTGTTTAGCTTAAAGATAATTACTACATTCATATCAGGAGCTAACACTTCTGAATACCCTTTGTGTATCTGGCCACTGGACCCAGATGGCTCTGGAGGAGAAAGTGAGGCTGGTGAGGCACAGTCCTCCCTCACTCAAATCATAGTCAATACAAATCATGTCATCATTTCCCTGGGTCATGGTCCTCTTCAAAACAAAGGACAAAGCACAACACACACAAGGGTAATAAATAATTGAAAAAAAACCTTATAAAACCTATTTGGAGTAGAAAACTAAACAAAACGAGAGGATTTCTACCATCTGAAGACTGGCAAGACTCAATAGTCAAGTAGCAGAGAACCATTTCATGTGGTATAGTTGCTGAATGTACCAATGACATTGAAGCCTACAGTAGAGATCTTTGAGTTTCCCCAAACATGCTTTCCTCCCTCATGTATTTCCATGCTATATTCCCAAAAGTGAGTGCTCCTCCTTACCATAGCTCATTAAATGCATTGGTGGGAGAGTGTAATCTAGGTGTACATATGTATTGTGATACATTTTATTATTTATGTATTCACCTTAATATGTTAGCATCCATAATATATCTTTTGAATCATTATTAAATAAATGATCGTATTTAGTATCTAAAAGTATAATTATTATGACTGGCTGGTTGTACAGACAGAAAATATATTGCATGGGGGCTCAAGAGCTAGAGTGGTGAGTAAGGAAGGAGAGGTCCCCTAAACAGGGTTATCCCTCACACCCAGCAAGAATTTTTAATGTAACCATGTGGTAGTAGTCAGTCTCTGGTAATGAGACCTACTAATATGAGAGTTGTGAAGCTCCAAGTCCTGGGTAGTGCCTCTTTGTGTCTTGTAGCATTTATATGCTACTTGTAATAGATAGATAGATAGATAGATGGATAGATGGATAGATAGATAGATAGATATTATTATTAGCAGTAGTAGTAGCAGTAGCAGTAGTAGTAGTAGTAGTTGTTGTAGTAGAAGTAACCTAACATTTATATAGCCCTTAACGTGTGCCAGGCACTGTACTAAGAATTTGACGATTACTACTTCATGTGATCCTCATAACAACCCCAAGAGGCAGGTATTATTATTATGTTATTATTATCCCAATTTTACAGATGAGCAAACTGAAGCAAATAGAGCTTAAGTGGTTTTCCCATGTTCACATAGCTAGTAAATATCTGAAACCAGATTTGAACTCAATTCTTCCTCACTCCTGGGCTAGCCTTCTAACCACTATAATACCTGGCTTCCCATCTATGCTATTACATTGTGGGAACATCAGGATAGAGCAGAGACTGCCCCATTAACCACATTACATAGCTGTATATACAAGTAGGCTAATATATTATAAGATAAGATATACATAAAATGAGAATTTTAAGAGGATATAGAGGTAAAATAAACAATATCTTTAATATTTAGATTTTAACAGAACTCAAAACCTACTTGCTCTCACTAAAAAGATTAATAATAATATTTTAGTGGGAGTCATGAGATCGAATAGGCTTCATTTTTTACAATTGTGATTTGTAATATAATTTGTAATATAATTATTCAATGGTCTGATTCTAAGTTTAGAATATTTTGATATGTTTTTAATGGCTATCGTAGCTGACAGAGTGATCTGGCAAAGATTGCAAATCACAAATCCACCTTGTACCTTGGCTTCACTCACTAAATTGTAATACTAATGTAAAACAGATATATAAAGGGAAGGTGGGGGGGGGGCGGGGATGCTGTCTAAATATATAGATTTGGCTTAGGAGTGGCAAGGATATATATAATCTGAGATCTGATCTGGCCTATCTCCAAAGAATCTGCCTTTTGTCTTTGTTGTGAAGGATCACTGGGTCAGCACTGCCCCCAGTCTAGCTGAAGGGAGGAGCAGATACCATGTAAGACTGCCAAAATTAGATGATCCTTCCAAAAAGGGGTATCAAGATAGAGTTGTATCTATCTGCCACCTTTCAAATATCTTTAGTGTAGAAGTGTAATTCTAAGGGATTTGGAAGAAAAAACACTTTCCTGATTGCCCTTTGGGGGGGAGAGGGTTTATACTCACCAGTTTAGCCCCTAGCCACCAAAGAGCTGTTTGCACAAAAGACCATCATACATACTGAATAGCAAACAAATCCATTTATCAAAAACAAAGAAACAGACAAAAAACAGCAAACAGAAGTTGGGGGAGAGGAAGAAAATCAGATTAGAAAAGATAAAATAAAACAATAATAAAGGACTTCTTTACTGGGAAAGAAATAAAACATCTTAGGCAGATCAAGAGAGGGAAGAATCTTGCCATGGGGATGTCCATTCTCACCAGTTTCTGCAAAGACTATCCAAGAAGTCAAGAGGAAGGATAGGTCGTCTTATTGGGTATGTCTATAGCTGTGGGAGCTGTTAGAGAGCCTTAGAGAGCTACCTAGAGCATTGAGAGGTTACGTGACTTGTCAAGGGTCACGCAATCAGTATTTGCAGACTTCAACTTACATCTTCTTGACTGTGAGGCCGGGTCTCCATCTACTAAACTACACTGCCTCTGCCATCCTCCAATTATCTAAGTTTTTTGTGTGAAATTCAGCTAGTAAATTTCCATCTTCTTTAATGTCAATTAGTTGTTCTTAAAAACTAATCAGAAGGTGTTAAAATTTTTATGTTTTTAACAAATTGGTTCAAAACCCACTGAAGCTTTTCACTTAGAAGATTTTTTTAACAGGTTAGAACATTCTGTTTCCAAGTTTTTAAAGTGTACAGATATGAAAGTTTTTATAGATGACACATTTACATCACTTTTGGCAACAAAATCATAGTTTTAAATATCTTGCTAACTGGGATGGCTTCATACTAATGTTATCTAATATCTCAAGGCAAAATATATGCTTAGGGCAAAGAACATTGTTAATGATAGTGAATGTTAATCCACATTTCAAATAATTTTCACCATAATTTCATTTTTCTTCGCCAACTTCTTGTCAGAGTTGTTTATATCATCATTGTTTTTGCCTCATTATGTGGCAGGCAGAGCATGTACTAGGAATCAATGTGTCAGCTCAGCTACGTTCTTGTTCATCTGAGCTCACATTATGAGGATTACCTTTAATCCCTGGTTTCTTTGCAGAGATCTTTTAAAGCCATCCCTCTATTTTGCGAGGTGAGGGTCAGTTATGTCAAGATGAGATAAAGTTATCCACTTAACCATGCACACCGAATTAAAATATGTTTCATCAAGTAAAACATCTCTGAGGTTCCATTTCACACCTATCAGATTGGCTAAGATGAAAGGAAAGGAAAATGATAAAAACTGGATGGGAGATGGGAAAATAGGTACACTGATACACTGCTGGTGGAGTTGTGAACTGATCCAACAGTCCTAGAGAACAATTTGGAACTATGCCCAAAGGACTATAAAATTGTGCATACCCTTTGATTCAGCAATAACACTGTTAGGTCTATACCTCAAAGAGATTAAAGAAAAGGGGGAAAGACCCATTTGTACAAAAATATCAATGGCAGCTTTTCTTTGGCTAAAAATTGGAAATCAAGGGATATACATCAATTGGGGAATGCCTGGGCAAGTTGTGCTATGTGATTGTAATGGAATATTATTGTGCTATAAGAAATGACTAGGGGGATGGTTTCAGAAAAACTTGGGAAGATGTATATGAACTGATGAAAGGGAAATGAGGAGAAACAGAAGAACTTTGTACGCAGTAACAGCAATATTGTAATGATGATCAAATGTGTCTTTGCTACTCTGATCAAGACAATTCCAAAAGACCCATGATTCTATACACCTTCAGAGAGAGATCCAATGAACTCTGAGTGTGAATTGAAGCATACTTTTTTGCTTTCTTTATGTCTATTATTTTTTTAACATGGCTAATAGGGAAATATGTTTTGTATGACTTCACATTGTATAATTGGTATCATATTGCTTTCTATATCAATGGATGAGAGAGGAGTGGGAAGGAGGGAAGGAGAGAATTTGGAAATCAAATTATTTTTTTAAAAAAAGAATGTTAAAAATTAGTGAATAAAGATGTCCCCTAAAAAGGGGAGGCTATGAAAGAAGGTAAAAGAAAATATATTGCATCACAGTGAAAGCAAAAGAATGAGTGAGGATACCAATGTTAATAAATCTATTTTGCGAAATTCCCGCTCCTTTTTTCAGAATACCACACACTATTCATGGCCTGGGACCATCTGGTACATTGATCAAGTGAGGGTATCAGTGTCAATTAATATATTAAATATTAGTAATGGTTAATTTTTTGGATAAAATAAATTTAAATAAAAAATTCTTATCTTATTTCTGCCTATAGTGCAGTAGCTCATTTATGAGTGACCCATATCTCACTTTAGAGATCACTGGATTAGATGACCTCCAAGGTTCCTTCTAGCTTTAACATTCTATGATCATTTCAATTTCATAGTAATAACTATATATAATTGATAGATATTTCAATTTTGATTTATGTTAAACTCATGTTGTCCATAGTCTAGACCAGGGGTGGGGAACCTGCAGCCTCGAGGCCACATGTGGCCCCTCTAGGTCCTCAAGTGTGGCCCTTTGACTGAATCCAAACTTCACAGAACAAACCCCCTTAATAAAAGGATTTGTTCTGTAAAACTTGGACTCAGTCCAAAGGTCACACCCAGGAACCTAGAAGGCCACATGTGGCCTAAGGGTTGCAGGTATCCCACCCCTGGTCTAGAACAAATGCTTTGCTTTTACTCTGATTTCAAACTAAAGAGTTTCTCAATAATCACACTCTTTGCTCTACCAAATATTTCCTCTTGGAACATCAGAATCTGGCTCGTATTTAGGTGACCAGAAAAGAAAAAAAGACCTTCAACTCCTCTGCAAGCACTCCAGCTTTGTAGTGCACCGCACATTGAATATGGCATAGGCTTTAGTTAACCCACCCCCAAAATGCAAAAGACTTCTTATATCTGAGCCCAGAATCAATCAAGACAGCTGTCTTTTCATCTCCAGTGAGCTCCCCTTCCCAGGAATGATTACAGTCCTCCTGACTTACAGAGTTATCTGGGTGGAACCCTTTTCTTCCTGGGTCAACACCTCCATCATTTTTCTGCCATTTCGGCTCCACTGCTTCCAACTCAACAAAGGATTCTAATACTCCCAGAGGAAACACTGGGGAGGAACAAGAGCCAAATAGTATCCTTATGGAGAAGCCCCCTGGGCTGAACCCAGAATAAACCCAAAGCTTTGGTTACGGGCCATGAGTGACTTGAGTAATATGAACTTTAACTGCAATCTTTATCAAGTAGCTCTCAGCCTGGCACGGGAACTGTTCACTGCCCTCCTGATGCCTCCATCCATTACCATCTCTGGGGCCATTTGGTTCCCTAGAGGGACCACATGGCCATGTAGACTTCACTCCAGGGAACTAAGGCCATGTTTTTCTAATCAGCTCCTTTCTCTCCAATCTCTAAGAGATTATTCTCCTTTTTCTGCCTCCAGATTTCTTTCAAAGACTAAGCTCCAGGTTTTAGCCCAGATGTTGCTGTTGCTCACTCATTTCTGTTGTATCCAACTCTGTGACCCCGTGTGTCATTTTCTTGGCAGAAATAAATTTTCTTCTCCAGCCCATTTTACAGATGAGGAAACTGAGACAAACAGGGGTAGGTGACTTGCCCAGGGCCACACAGCTAGTAAGGGTCTGAGGCCAGATTTGAACTCAGGTCTTCCTGACTCCGGGCCTGGTGCTCTACCCACTGTACCACCTAGCTGCAAGCTCAGATGTAATTAGCTAATCATCTGTCATTCTTCATGTGATGCCATTGGAGCAACAAATACTCAGAACAAAGCAAGTTCATAATTTTAAAAGAAATTAACTTTGTCAAGATAATTTTATATCTCAACAAAAAATCCTCAATATCTCCCCTGCCAAACTCCCTACGCTTGCCAGATTTTTTTCTCTGACCAGTAAATAGTTTCCCATCTTTTTCCTGTATCTCAGACTATTCTGACTGGATGTCCCTCATTTATTGCACTTCACATTCTCTATCTTTTCTCCTCTCCCTATTCCATTCATTTCTCAAGATAACTGCCTTCCTCGTGGACTTTATGCCCCATCCTCTACTTTTTTCTGTTCCATTCCCTTTCTCAACAACAACTTTTATCTCTTTGTGACTCTGTCTGTTAGGTTTCTCCTAGCCATGTAACACTCTATGGGTCTCTTCCTTTTCCCAGCCTGACTATATTATATTTGTTCAGTAGTGGCTAGTGTAGATTCCTTTGCTACTCCCAGAAAAGCCGCATACATGGTTAGAATATATAGGACATTGGGCTTGGACAGAAAAACCTAGGTATGAATCTTGTCTCAAACACCTGCTAGTTTTTTGACCCTGGGACCTCTGATCCTTTGTGACCCTACTGTCTCCAGAGAAAACTAATGAATTCTGAGTGCACACTGAAGCAATTTTCTACTTTCTCTATATTTCTTGCTTTTTGCAGCATGGCTAATAGGAAAATATGTTTTCTATGACTTCACATGTGTAGTAGGTACTATATTGCTTGTCTTCTTGAAGGATGGGAGAAGGGGTGGAAGAAGGGAGATAATTGGAACTGAATTTTTTTAAATGAATGGTAAAAAAAAATAAGTCCAAGTCCAAAACCCCCCAAAAGAATCAGCTCCTACTTTGGGCTCTCATGGGTACCATCTTTATCTCATCTTATCCTCTGCATTCAGATGAAGAAAGGGCTTTGAATGGGTAATGTAAGAGTCCAGTGACCAAGCTTAGTTTACTTATCCAGTGTCACCGGGTATGGGTATCATTTCTCTCCCAAAGACTTGTTGCTTCCAGTGTTTATAGGAAAACCTGATATTCATAAAGGAACCCCAAGTGGGCTTTCTGAAACGAGTAGAACAAAACCATTCTAAGTACTTTTTTTAAATAGCACTCGTGAAGAGTCAATGCATGTTTTAGCAGTTCAAAGAATGTCAGGCTGGAGGGTTGGTTATATCTATACCTGAAAATCACCTTAACTCCTTTGTCTAAGTTCACCGATCAGTTTTTTGTCCCCTATATGCACTGTCCCTTACTTGCGTAGATATTTTGGTTGCTGAAAGGGATAGCGAAAGAACACATATCAGGAAAACTCATAAAATCAACCTGGGGAGAAACATAGCTTCTCATAAGTACTGAAGAGAGATAGAGGCTGTTCTGAGGATCAGAGAGAGCGAGAGCAGCCCAGCAGACAAATGTATCGAGAGAGTCTGTTTGAAGATAGTGCACTATCTAAACAGGGGCTGCAGGTACATTGTGGTCCACAGATTATTTGCACGTGACTGTTTTCAGAATTTTTAAAATCTGTAACTGGGAAATTATAAATCACATGCTGGTGCAGGGCCTATGGAAAGCAGTCCTATAAAGACTATTGTGACATCAAGGTAGATGTTTTGAGTTTCACATCATGAGTTACTTAATACTTATGCCCTGATTTGAGTTCACACCTTGAGAGAAAATTCTCCAGTTGCCTGGGTTGCCCTCCACTGCCTTCTGTGGTTTGAGTGGGAGAAATGAAGGGGGAAATTCAGTCTTTTATGGAAGTTTGGATTTAAGAAAATCCAGACTTATAAAAAAACTCACTTAAGGGGATGGTACCTTTCTTTACTGTGAGAAGATGCTTGGTTTTGTTAAGAGCACATTGGTTAAAAGAAAATATTCTGCTATTTGCAGAGCTGGTTAGGGAAAGGTTAGTAGGTCCTATTGCTATTTATAACTAGAAAGGGAGAAATTCCTCAGGCATTAGAATGTAGGTAAGGTGGAGTAAGAGATGGCCAGGTGAAGACAGAAGCAGGAGAAAAGCTGAGTAGAGGAGTCAGGGACAGAAATCACAGGAGGTGATGAGAGGAACTGCTTGCAAGAGATAGAATCAGCAAACTGACAGGGACTGAGCCTTTGCAGCTGCTGGAAAATATTTGGAAGAAAACACAATCTGCAGCCCTGTAGAGAGCAATCTGGGCTTATTGCTCCCTAGTGCCATCTAGAGGTGAAAAATCTCAGCGTACCTATGTTGCCCTACACTGCCTTCTCTGGTTTGAAAGGAAGAAACAAAGGCATAGATGGGCTTTGTATTTGCTTCTCTGAGAAAAGATGCTTAGCTTTGCTAAGAACTGATTGGACAGAAGAAAATACCCTGTTATTTGAAGAGCTGGCTGGGGAAAAGTTACATGGTCTTACTGCTATTTACAGTTTGAGAAGGAGAAATTCCTCAGAAACCCAGAGCAAATCTGAGGAGCACAGCAGTTCTCCAGCTTAGGGGACTTGATTGTCACTAGAAGAGCATCAACGCTTTCTCAGGGCTTCCCCACCAAAAAAATTTAAATATTTTTATCAAGTAAAAAAAAAATACAAATCTTGTCTTTTATACAACTGGTATTTATCATTGATGCATGTACGTCTCACACTTCAGAGATACACACAATGTACAATGAAGGAAAAAGTTTTCTTAAAAGCTCACAATGGCTGAGAGATTCAATTGTGAGAAAGATATGCTAAGGGTGACTGTAAGCAAAAACACTTTGTCACCACTGCAATGTCCTGAAAGAAGCAGGGAAGCAGATTTGCCCAGCAGGAAATCCACAAGGACCAAATTGGAAGTAAGGAGAAGAGGAACAATTATACCTAGCAGGTGACAGACATGTGAGGCTAGGACTACTCTCTAAAGTCTTCCAGGACAAGGCCTGCCATCTAGAGTCATGAATTGATCCAGGTACATGGCTTTCCCCATTCACATCTCACTGCTAAAGTGCTGTGTGTTCACAGTCTCTCTTACTGACACTGTGTGAGTTGGTCAGAAAATGTCACATAGGTTTATGAGGGATTCGCCATATTTTTTTTAGTCTTGTTATTGCCTTCTATTGGGTACATCTTATAATTATGTTTGCTTTTGTCTTATTTAGTAAATGTTTTATGCTTAAGAGTTAATGGTGTCACAGTGACTGATTTTTGTAAATGGGAAATACACTGGTGGGAGCTCAGAAGCTAAAGTAGTGAGTAGTAGGAGTATAATTCTCCCCCATCAGGATTTTACCTAGGACCCAGACAGAGTTGTAGCTGCATGACTGGCCCACTGGGTACACAACTTTGATATGCTTGGTGGGATGACAAAGCCAACCACAACACAAGGAGAGAGAGCCTGAGGAGAAATGGGAGGCAGATCCACATCCTTTGATTATGCTACATACACATATCAGGCATTTCATATGTATGTTTTAGTCGATCTCTGCACGATAAGAAGTAACTGATTCGACTGAATTTTTCACTTTTCTTTTTAATTGATTGTTTAGTATTTATGTAGGTGTTCTTCTACTGATAGTCTCCTGAGTGATGTATTTATTATAGTGGCCCTTGCTTTAAGCAAATGCATTAGCCCTCCCCACCCTACCTCCCACCAAAAAGAAAAAAATAAAAATTCAGATATATATAATGTCAGATATAGGAGGATGGTAACTTGCTCCAATAAAGATTCTCTATTCTATAAAGCAATTCACTGCAAGCTTTCTTTAAATATTAATCTCCCTTACTATACTAAATATGATTCACATCCATTAACAAATAGTTGATTCACATGCAGCTTTTTGAAAACACATGGATTACATAAAATGAGGCACACCAGTTAAAAGACCTTCCCTACTTTTCTTCCAGCACCAGGTTTGCCAGCTTGTCTCAAATGGTCTTCATACTATGCAGAGCATATGAAAGCTCATTTCCATGAGCCAAATTCACCAGCAATGTTACTGTCTCTGCTTCTCCCCCTTAGAGCCCCACTGCTAAAGAGAATCTGGTCCTGAGAGGGGTTTAGTTCTCCTCTAATTTTCATGCCTAGCTTGAAATGAGATTCCATTTTCTGGCACAGCACCCTGCTTTCTACGGTCCACTGTTAGCCATGAAAATTGATGCAGGAATTGTCAAAGGGAAGGGAGAAAATCCTGAAGGAGGAGGGCTTCTTTTCAAAGTAAAAATTTCAAATTGTTTGCACAACCAGGAAAATAGCTTCCTTTCTGAAATGCCAAGGCTTTCCTATTTCATTCACTGATTGATTTATAAATTCTGATTTCAGACCAGGGCCTAATACATGTTCTGGCACCACCAAGAGATTCATTATCTGAGAAAGCAGGTGAAATGAAGAGAAAAAACACATGAAACCTTGAAGAATTAAGGATTGGCTTTATTTAAAGTTACACACTCTAAACATACATTTATATATATGTATATATATATTTACACATATATACATATATATATAGCTATACACACATATATACACTCACACATACACACACACACACACACACACACACACACATGCACAAGTCCCCAGTGTATTGACATATTCTGGGAAAACTTGGAGACATTTTTAAGGATGTTTTCATTCTAGGGTTTAATTATTATTTTTATGATATGTAAAATCCCAAATATCCAGAGCACAATTAACCAGAGGCTTCACATAACAGGAGGTAATGTGAACGTAAGGACCTCAGAGTCAAGAAGTCAGAATTCCAGTCTTTCTTCTACCACTAAAAAACCGTGATTTTGCACAAGTCATTCCCCTTCCCTAAGCTTCTGTTTCCTCATCTGCAGAAAGGGAAAAGAGTTGGTGTGAATGATCTCTAACCTCTCTGACCATTGCAATCCATGCTGCCTCCATGCCAACTCCCCTACTTGCCCTCCCTTCACCAGAACTTAGAATCTTTCCCCAGTACCCTGACTGTCTTGCTTGTTCACAAACAACAGTGACGACAATAATATTTATATAGTGCTTTAAGGTTTGCAAAGCACCTTATAAATATTATCTCATGTTGTCCTCACAACCACCCTGGATAGTAAGGTGTATAGATTTACCCAACACTTATTACGGTGTCCAGCCCATAATAACTAACCACTTATAAGTGCTTTTTTTTCATTCATTCATTCTAAGCTCCCTTCTGGCCTTAAAATTTACATAATAATTCATTTTCTGCATTTCATTTTGAGAAGTCAAAAGAAAAGAAACTGAAATAAAAAATTTAGTTAACAAACATCAAAAAATTGAGGTAATGTTTAAAGGACAGGGCAGAGTCAGCCTCACCTCCTACATTTTCTATAAATACATTTGTAGGCCTGTATAAAAGAGAATTTATTGTGAAAATAATGAGTCCAAGTCCTTGTAAGATCTCCAATTAACAACCAAAGATTTAAATGTGTTCAAAAGACTCTTCTTAGTCAGGCAGGAAAATGGAAGCAAGCATTTTAAAGGGATTTTTAACAATAGGCATTGAAAGAAAAATACATTTCTAATAAATGCTAAATTAGCCAGAATACCTCATTTCCTGACTAATTCAGTTAATTGAGACTTTAGTAGCAAGTGAAGAAGTGTGTGTTCTAAAGAGACAGTATGCACACGTTTAATGACATTTTGAAGGTGACATGGTACAATGTCGCTAGTTTCCAGAACACTATATTTGGAATCAACTAACTCTGTGTTTCTAAGTCACTGATCTCCAAGCTTAATTTTGAGACCCTATCAGTAAAAAACTCCTGAGCACTCATGACCCAGCGCTTGCATATCTATTTATCATGGGAGACTGACCATTAAGTGTCCAGTGTATTGAGCATGTGCAATCTGCTCTGTCTAATGCCAATCCATGGGGATGTCTGGGGAGCCTGCTTCAAGATATGTGCAATGGAGGGCCTTGCCCCACCACTTCAAAGCATAAGCAGGTATTCTGAATGTTTACTTTCTGCTTACTGTATGGTGGGGAACAGCCTTTTAGTTCAGCCAGAACTGATTGTGCATTTCTTGCTGTTCTTCAGTCATTTTTCAGTCCTATCTGATTCTTCATAACTCCATTTAGGGTTGTCTTAGTAAAGATACTGGAGGGTTTTGTTGTTTCCTTCTCCAACTCATTTTACAGATGAGGAAACTGAAGCAAAGAAGGTTAAGTGACTTACCCAGGGTCACCCAGTATGTGAGGACAGATTTGATGTCAGGAAGATGAGTTTTCTTGATTCCAAGCCCAGTTGCTCTACCCACTGCACCACCTACCTGCCCTGAGTATGCATTAAAAGGGAACAAATAGTCCACATCTGGCTTTTTTTTTTCCTGGTGGCAAGACATACTGAAAGTCACTGGAAAAGGAGAGAGGACTCTGATCTTCCCCACTCAGGCTGATATGTGGCCTTGAACACATGAAGACATTAGTTTTCTGCATCTCTGGTGTTTCATTCTCGACTACTTGTAATTGAACAATAAATAGGACATCGGCTACACATTATGAGCCTCAAAATGTTATAATAGACACCAGAGGTCCAGATACTAGAATCTGTACCAGGATTTAATGAAAATTGAGCCTGATGAGCTGGCTAATAACCTGCTGAATTCAGCCTAGTAATGGATTGATCTGGCAGCCAAAGTGCTTTGTTCAAAAAGTAGGGTAGGAATTCTGTCCATTGGCCATGCTACATTCAGAAGTCAGCTTAGTGGGACACATGCTTTGTAGCAGCTGCTTTAAGTTAGGGCTCACTCTCCCCTGGGACCTAGGTGGTAGAGAGGAGAGTGTAGCCTAGTTTAGGGAGATATTTTGTTCTTTGGGTCTCACTATATCTTTTCAGCAAATATTATTTTGTGAAAGTCAATGGGTGTTAATTGTTCATCAGTGATATTGAAGAGGTATCAAAGGATTAAATGGCACTGGGGCACTAATCATGGGCAAAGATATGGAGGCAACACATTGGTACGAGGCTCAAGTCAAGAGTATTAAAAGAACCCCGTTGAGTCTCGGAGCCTTATTCTGGAAGCTTAGTGCATACGTTGGGAGAGTAAGTCCAAAGTCTCACTACAAATCCACAGGTTTTATACATTTACTATTATATTACCAAATTCTAGGGATAAGGACCAGACTTGTAATTTTATTGGTGTAGGTGATGAAACTCCCTTAGCCAATTCAAGTCAACGCCTGCTCTTCAAATTATAGTCTTGGGGAGATGCCTAGAGAACAGACAGTTTAAGTGATTCGCCCAGGGTTGTATGGTATGTGTCAGTTGTAGAACTTGAACCTAGGTCTTCCTGGCTTTGAGACTGACTTTCTCTGTTATGTTACAAAATAAATACACAAATAGAAATTTTTTAAAAGATGAGATAGATGAAGTAAATTGGTTTAAATAATTTTTATTTTATGTGTTAACAGTTCCAACAAAAATCCTCCCCCTCACTCAAGCTACATCTGTCCCTGCTGCTACAGTTGTGCCTACCCTCAGAGAAAGGTGGGAAGAGAGGACCTGGAAGCCCATGCCTTTCCCACAGCAGCCCTGAGAAAGCAGCCTCTTCTGGAAAGCACCATTCTTAGTGGTAGTTGGTGAGATAATATGTTCTTCCTTCGCCTTTAATGATCATCATATTCATCCCCCTAAAGGCCACAACCTCTTCTTTGTAAACTCTTTCTGCAAATGAATTAGAGATCCTAATTCAAAGAAGCAAATTTGACTTCATAGGTGTCACTCAGATTTGATGGGCTGAAACCTATGACTGGAATGTAGCTCTAGAAAAAGATGCTTAATTCTAAAGGAAAAAAAGATAAGAAAAAAAGTAGCATTATATTAAAAAGGTGTATTCTTGAGGACATTCAGAAGCCAGAATTGAGGGAACATGATGAAGATTATTGAAGAGACAAACAAACAATTTTATCATTGGCATATACTATTTACTACCTGGACAGAAAAAGGAAATAAATAAAAAATTCTGGAAACATTATATGCCTAGAGGGGGAAAGAGAAACTTCAACTCTGCAGACACCTACTGGAGCTCTCTCTCTGCCCAAAGCAGAGTAGCTAATAACTTGCTGGCTTATCTTTTTTTTTTAGATTTTTTTTTGCAGGAGGGGAGGCAGGGAAATTGGGGTTGTGACTTACCCAATGTCACACAGCTAGTAAGTGTGTCAAGTGTCTGAGGCCGGATTTGAACTCAGGTCTTCCTGACTCCAGGGCTGGTGCTCTACTTACTGTGCCACCTAGCTGCCCCTGTGCTGGCTTATCTTAATGATAATTTCAGCCTTCAGAAGATGTAGGAACCTATAAGGGGAAAATACATCCTAGACCTGAGTTTCACAAATAGGGAGGAATTGGTTGCTGGGGTAGAGATTATAGGAACCTTGGGAGGCAATAACTCTTCCCTGTGAGAGTTTGTGATGGAGAAGAAGAAAATTGAGTGTAGGTTGACATATCCCCCCTAAATTTTGGAAGAGCAGATTTCAAAGGGTTCAAAGGAAGGATATGTAGCATCCCACAAAATAAAATTCTACAGGAGAAGTCAGCCTAGAAGGGAAGGGAAACTCTCAGGAACAAAATTCTGAAGACAGAAACAATGACTGGGAAAAGAAGAAGATATCTAAAGAGGCCCAGATGGATAGACAGAGAACTCGCAGACCAATTTAGATCGGTAAAGATATTTACAGAAGATAGATACAAAGTCAGATAACAGGATGAATGTCAAAACATGGCATAGTATGAATGAATGAACGAATGAATGAACGAATGAATGGAAAAGGCATTATTAAGTACTTACTGTATGTAAAGTACTGCACTTAGAGTTGGGTATACAAATAGAAAATGGAACAGTCTCTGCTCTCAATGCAAGTGAGATGGAAAGGCCCCCTGACCTTTGGGGAACAATGGTAAAACAGATGGGAATTCATCTTCTTTGATATCATTTAAAACGACACAGTACTGCAAAATTAATATGACGAGTGCTAAAATTCAAAATAAGCTAAAACTGGCAAGCATAGTTAAGGACATGTACAAAAATAAATTTTGTTTTCTTTTGTGTTTAAAGCTATATTAGAAGAAAGAGAGAGATCAAAGGATAAGATCTCTGTATGGAGGAGGGGGGCGAGAATGGGATAACTCGTGAAAGAGAGAATGCAGAGACTCTTAATTCTTACTTTGCTTCTGTTTAACTCTGCCAAGGGAATGACCTATAGACTGAGAAGAGTAGGGAAAAATTGGCTGATGGGCAAGTTGGGTTTTTCTGTTGGGCCAAAAGTCCTGTGATTTAATTGGGATGAGATGCACCTGGCTAGGAACTTCTATCAATGTGCTTAGCACCTTCTCTGTAACTTTACTTGGGGCACTAGGAGGTGTCTCTATCAGAGGTATGACTTGAACCAAGGTCTCCCTCATTTTTCTCAGAGTGAATGTAAATGGCAATTGTTTCTGTTTGATCAGAAACTCTGAGGGTCTTCCCTTCCCCAACTGATTTTTTTGACTAGATAAAAGAGGTCATTCTTTGTGTCATTTCTTACCTAGCTTTAATCACTGAATGGGCATTGCCTCAGACAGACTGAGATCTGGGAAAGATCTTAGTTTTAAAAAGCCAAGGTTTCTCCCTGTATTGGAGGCCATCTCCAGTCATCCTGACCTATATCTGGCCGCTGGACCCAGATGACTCCAGAGGAGAGAGTAAGGCTGGTGACTTTGCACAGCCCTCCCTCACTTAAATCCAATTAACTTACAAGCCATGACTTCACCTTCCCGATGTCATGGTGCTCTTTGAGAACAAAGGACAAACAACAGCCCTGATTCCAAGGTCAGCCTTCTTTCTATCCATTATGTCAGTTTGTGTCTTGTAGGGAGGTAATAGCTAATATAAATAAGAACATGATAGCTGCTCTTGGTGAATGCAAGTCACCTGGTCCAGATGAACTACTTACTTGTGTAATGAAAGATGTGGAAGGCATGATTTCTGAGTGTGATATTTAAAAAATCATGAAGGATGGGAAAAGTACCACAGAATTGGGAAAAGGCAAACACTTTTGCAGTTTTCCAAAAAGGAGAGGGTGAAGAGCCTACAAATTACAGAGTACTGAGCTTGGCTTAAACTCCTGAAAAACTTGTAGAACATGTTATTAAAAAGAACATCACAGAACAGCTAGGAAATGAAGTAGTAATCACAAAAAACCATCATGGCTCCATTACGAAGAACCAATCATGCCAGACTAACCTTATTTCCTTTTTTATTTACTTGATTATTAAACTGGTACATTAAGGAAATGTCAAACATAAAGTTTATCTGGCTAATAGCAAAATTTTTGATAAAATATCTCATGAAAATCTTGCGGAAGAGGTGGTTAGAGGATTGCAAGTGAAAGAATGACTGGACTCTGAGTAGTCGTTCATGTTTCTATGTCAACTTAGAAACTCCATTAGCTACTTGTGGCTCTGCTTGGCCCCATGTTATTCAACATTTTATCAATGACTTGTCAATCTGAATCATAGCAGACATATTTAGGAAACTTGCAGATGACACAAAATTGGGAGAGAGAATTCATGTGTTGGGTGACAGAATTGGGATCTATGAAGATCTAATAAGATGAAATGTAATAGACTTCAGTCTTATACTTTCATTAACAAAATTAACCTCACAAGAATTAGATAGGGAAGGCATAGTTAGCCCCTTATCTGAAAAGATTCTAGAGGTGTTAGCAGACAACTCAATATGATTTATTAGCTAAAGAAATTAGTAGGATCTTGGGCTGCATCGAGAGGTGTAGTTTTCTTTATACTATCTAGCCACATCTAAAGTACTGGGTTAAATTCTGAGCATGTCACTTTAGAAAGGACATTGATAAGCAGGAAATCATCCAGAGAGCACCCAGAATGGTTAAGGGCTTCAAGTCTTTGTATGAAGATCAGTAGAAGAAATGACCCAAGGAGGACATGATAGCCATGTTCCAATGTCTAAAGGGTTTCCATGTGGAAATGGGGCAATATTTGTTCTGTTTAACTCCAGGGGTCAGAACTAGATACGATGGATAGAATTTGAAAAGAGTCAAATTTTGGCTTGATGTAAGGGAAAACTTTCTAACGATTACAGCTATCCAAAAGTGGAATAGTTTTCTCAGGAGGTTAATCAGTTCCTCCTTATTGGAGGACTTCCAATAAAATCTGAGTGTCTCTTGTGGTGCCTATTGTAGGGGAGATGATGATGGTCTCTGTAGGTAGTCATTGAAGTACCTCCCAATTCTGAAATTCTGTGATTCTGTGATATAAGTTTGAGCCTTGACTTTGCCACTATATATATATATAACTTTAGGCAAGTATCATCACATCTTTCAAACCTCAGCTTCTTTATAAAACAAGGATATTGTTCTTATTTACCTCTGTGTCTTTAATTACTCTAATTCTATGATTCTACTTAAGATGTGATTTATAGACTTGTATACAAAAACACAAATCTTAGAACCAAGAACAAGTGCAGGGAAAGCAATGGCTTGTTTCTGGCTGGAAAGTAATACAAAAGTTGCAGCTCTACCCAGCCCCTATTAGTCTATCTCCTGGGATTATTCATAAGAACTGTAACTAGAAGTGGAAAAGAGTAGAAAGGAATTTTCTTACCCAAAGTCAAATAGTAGGATGAACTAAGGGAATAAAAACCTATTCAGCATCAAATAATTCAAAACACATATTTAATCTAGGCTGAAGTTGGCTTTACTGGTCTTCTGTACCTCTCTTGGTGGAGCCTCCCTACATTATGAAGGAGGAAGATAGTCCTTGAGGCTATGTGCTAAAAGAGTTGAGACTCCTTACCCAAATAAAAGTGTTCATAAACTTGCAATTTATCAGATGACCACCAGAGACCAGCAGGGAGCAGCAGAAGAACTACAGAGAGAAGCACAGTAGCAGAAAACCCCCAGATGACAGTGTAATGGAGAGAAATGGCACACCAGTAGACCAGAAAAGTCCATGGAAGACATCAGCAGCTCCTTCCAGGAGTAGAAAGCAGCTGTGACTGAGATAGAACAGGGTTCCATCTGGAACTTAGTAGGAGTCTGAGTTGTCCTAGATGTATGTGTACTGTGTCCCCTCTCACAACAGTGGTATAGGAAACTGTGGGAGAGAGCATGTGAAAGATTTTCCTTGTCATTTATTTTTCTGTGCTGTTTAGTTACATATCTTTTGTTTTAAACTAATGGGTCTTCTGGTTGGTCTAGTAAAAAGAACATCAGTGGAGGTTTGGGAGCTATGCTTTTGATTAGAGGCTTGCCTAAAACATGCCCATGTATGAGATGATCCTGGGCTACATAAGAAAAACAAAATATGGCATCCAAAGCAGAAATACTATACCTGGGTTCATAAACACATAAAATTTACTCATGGAAAATCATTTCACTTAAAGTCAATTCATGTTTATTTTAGACTTTCTCTAAATCCATCCTTGATTTTGCTGGAGAAAGTTGTTTTCTAGACATGCAACTTCATGTCAGTGGCCAACCTAGTCTCATATCGAATAATCTTATTACCCTACTTTGGGGCCTGCCTTTTTCATCTTGGGATAAGTATACTCGGTTCTAGGCAATGAGACAAAAAGAATCTTTGCAAGTTTGCAATTTATGGTGAGCGAGCTTTGGCTGATGGGGAAAGAAGCTAGGATAATTCCCTTTGGTATACAGCACCACTTGCTTGGCCAAATTTAAATAACATTTTATAAATGTTCAAAAGAAAATAAGGCAACCATCTCCCAGAAGAGATTCATTCCAGATGCTTTTAAGTAGTGTAAACTCCTTATAATTGCTCAATGTGCACCATCCTTCCTATTCAAGAGTTCACCCAACTCCGCTAGTCACATTTCTTTTCAAATACTTCGAAGCCAACAAAAAGTATTTACTGGCATGAGTTTAATTCTGTGGTGAATTTATGGGAAAACACGGACAATAGTCACATGGGATAGGCAGGCATGGAAGATCTATGACATGCAGCTTTGGAGAGAATACCCACATTGATGAGATCATTAGAGGATGAGGGTACTAGAGGTTTAGCTGACTGGAAACTGAGGGGTTTGATTTCACATAAAATAATAAACAAAAGAAAATCTTGTTGAAAACCTGAGCATTTTAAACTATTGATGAATTGCCTATCTCTGGAGACCCCCAAGCAAAGTCTGAATGACTGATCACTCACCATGGATATTGCAGAGGGGGTTCCTGGTCAGATACAAAGTGATAAGATAACCATTGTAAACTGTCATCTCTTATCATGACACAGCACATTCATACAATCAAATTACAGAATGATCCCAGTGGAAGGGACCTTAGAAAACATCTGGTTCAATCTCTTCATTATAAAGATAAGGAAACTGAGACCCAGAAAAGTTTTATGATTTGCCCACAAGTCACAAAGCCATTTAATGGCAGAATCAGGCCTAAAATTCATATCCCCTGAATCTCAGGCCAATATTCGTTCTAGTAGGCCGAGATTATGTCTAACTCTAACCCTTTCCTGACACACATAGATAAACAACCACAGTCTTCTGCTTACCTTACCCTTACCCATTCTTCAAAACCTAGATCAAGCCTGCCCTTCACTATGCTACCGTATGATTTAGTTCTTGATTATAATATTATAATATTTTGTGTCATATTTTGGTTGTTTCGTATCTTTTAGTCTTAGCTCCTTGTGAAGAACCTCTTATCATAGGTCTGAAGAGGATGTTAATGGTGCCCTGATCCAAACTCTTTTTTCAGATGAGGAAACTGGGGCCCAAAGCGAGTGATTTAGATGAGGTGGTAAGACAAAGACTTGTGATTCATAGCCAAATTCTCTGACTCTGAATACAGTATTCTTTCCATACTATCTCCCACTTAAAGTCTCTGCTTAAAAGTCTGTTCATATCTGTTTAGAAGTTGTTTTTAGAAGCTATATTCTGCTATAAACTAGGATTTATAAGTGGAATTTCTATAAAAAAAAGCAGTGCTGAATGCTATCTCATAGGTTGCTACAGGCTATCCCAATTGCCAAACAATGCTTTTGTGTCTAATTTCAAATCAATTCCTAGTGAAATTGATATTGGGAGATTCCCTATTGAGATCTCAAAGTACTTTATACTTTCTGCACTTGTCATATCCTAATTTGTGTGAGAGTCATTTGTGGACATACCTTATGTCCTCTAATAGATTTTAAGTAGTTCAAAGGTAGGGATTTTATCAGGCTACCCAGAACTACAGGGTAGACCAGCAAGTTCCACTGTGGATCTGTCTCCAAGAAAAGGACTCAGGGTGAATTAGAAAGAGTGTGCAAGTAAAGAATAGAGATAAGAGAAGGCTACACCAGAAGTCTTAGATAGGGTTTGGTAGGGATCTCTGGAATAGAATCATATTAGGAGCAGAGGCATCACTTGAGAAGTCTAGCCGGGTGAAACAAGAGGTGCAAAGTCACTGGAAGGGGAAGGCTGGACCCCAGAAAGAACCAGGAGCAATTAGAAGAAGGAATATTTAAGGTGTTAGGAAAAACTCCCAGACAACTGAAACTGTCCAAAAGTGGAATGGTCTGCCTCATGTAGTAGTGGGTTCCTCCTCGATATCTTGTTGATCTTCAGGTAATGGTTGGCTGACCAATCTTCAGGGATGTTGGAAAAAGGGATTCTTGTTCACATTTACATTGAACTAGTTGTGCTGAGGTTTTTTTTCTAAATCCAATATTCTGTGATGTCATGACTCTGTGAATTTTAATGAGGGAATTTGATCTGGGGATCTAAAATATGGAAGAGGAAGAGGTAGGCAGTAATGAGAAGAGCAGAAGGAAGAATCCGGTGACTGGTATGAGGCAATTGTTCACTTAGCTTTCCACTCACAGTTTCTGCCCTACTGAAGTAGGTGTTTAATTGGTGTAGGGAGGACTAGCCAGGGTGATTATAATTTTTTAAATGTCACACTTCCAGAGGATCAGCTGGACTGTCACATAGTCAGTCAGTGTTAGCCAGAATAAATGATGATTGAATACAATTAAGGATGAATGAGAAAGATACAAAATTGCTTGGCTTTATTTTCTTAAACTCTTGCTTTTTTCCCCATCATTAGAGGTTGACAATATTTTTCAAGTTCATTTTTCTTCTTAAAGGACTTATCTATCTAATTTTAAATAGAAGTGGAAAAGCAATACTGATTTTAGTTACTTAACCCTATCTAGGACTTAAATCTAGGTAGAGTACAATTAAAAGAAGAGAATGGATTTAGGATTTAGTGTTACCTGGAATGTTTCTGAATGCCCTTGCCATTCCATACTCCGGAAATCTGGGGTTTGCAGATGAACAGGGAGAGTGGTAGGAAGATCTCAAGAGCATGACAATTCCTGACTCAAAATACTACTTTGATTATTTTAGCTTTTTTAAAAATTTTTACTTCAAGATTGGGGGTGATAAATAGGGAGGAAAGGATGTGGAGAAGGCAAAAACTGGAGACAAAACAGTGAGGCAGAATGGTAAAGACACTGTGCTTGGAGTCAGAGGACCTAGATTCAAATTCCACCTCAGCTTCTTGTTATCCCTGCCATCTTGGATATGTCCTAGACTCATAGGACCATAGACAGGACTGAAAGGGACCATGGAGCACATCTGATTTAACTTCTCACTTTACAGATGAAGAAATGGAGATCTGCAGAAGCTAAATGACTTGTCTAAGGTCACACACAAGTAAATGGCAGGGGTGGGATTCAAATCCAGGTCCTGACTCCAAATCCAGCACTCTTAATTTCTCTGGGCCTCAGATCCCTCATCTGAAAAATGAGGGGGTTGGGAAGGGAAGGGGGAGGGAGTAAGCATTTATATGGAGTCCACTATGTGCCAAGCACTGTGCTAATCTCACATGTTATCTCATCTGGTCCTCACAACAACCCCGTAGAGTAGGTGGTGGTGCTATTATCCCTGTTTTGTAACTGAGGAAACTCAGATGCCACCAGCTGCCTCAATTGGATTGTCATCACCAAGGTCCCTTCCAATGTTAAATCCAACATGAGCCTAAAAAAGGAAAAATGGTACGCAGCACCACCTAGTGGCAATATATCCCCACTGCAGGGTCAATTCTTCAGGATTCAATATGCGTCTTAGGAAAATGGAGTCACAGAATAGCCAGGTGCAAAGGAAAGTTCATCTGGTTCTAGTCTAAATCCTTCATTTAAATATGAGGAAACCGAGGTTCATAGTGGTTACATGATTCATCTGAGGTCACACAGGTGACAAGTAGCATCTCCAGGATTCAAATTCAGATCCCTTAACAAAGAACTCCAAAGTTGAAATAGCAAATCAAAACAGGGTGAAAATAGCAGGTGTCACATTTTCCCTATTAAATTCATAGTTCTCTTTTATTTATGCCTAGGACAGGATGATTCTGGGCACATAGGTTTGTGTTGTTTACTGTTTTGTTGATGGATAGAGAGAGTTGGTCTGGACCTGTGATTTAATTAGTCTCCAGAGGGAGTGAAATCCCTAACAATGAAAGTGGCAGATTCAAAGCAATATATAGTCTCAGAGAGTTGTCTCAAGGATTTCAGAGTGTTATGGATCAAAGCACATGTCAGAAGTGGGGTTCAAACCTAGATCTTCCCAATTCTGAAGCCAGCCCTATAGGGCAGGGGTAGGGAACCTGTGGCCTCCAGGCCACAGTCAAAGGATTGCACTTGAGTACTTAGAGGGCCATATGTGGCCTAGAGGCCTCAGGTTCCCCAATCCTGCTCTAGCCACTCTCCCATACTGCCTCTCAGAGGACAGAGTTTGTACTCAGCAAATCCTTGCTGGTAAATTCTCCTCTACTCGTACCACCCCGCCCCCCACCCCCTGCCCCACATCTATTAGGGTAGAAAAATGAAGAGGAGGCAAGAAAGAGGTAGAGACTTGGGGAACACGAACCCTGTGAACCATCAAAATATGCCTCAGAAAAGCCTCATTTCAGGTCTGTCAGGGGCATCCTTCTATCTCTCAGCCCTTCCTAGACAAGGAAATATAAAAGGCAGCCTCTCGCAGGAATTCCTGTTGTGAATACAGGGAACAATTTCACAGCAGATTGCACCAAATCTCCCACACACGACACAATATGCCTCAAACTGGTATAATGTATGTCCATTCTTTGTATAATGTTTGTCATTCTTTCTAGCCCCTTCTCCTTTCATTCACAAGATTATTCATCGGAAACTACTGCCTGGATTCCGTCCATTATTTTACTGCCACAAGTTTGTCATTAGGCTGTGACCCTAAAATCAATCTTTCAGAGAGAATCAGTCAAACCCCCTGGGCTATAGCATAAATATTTTTCTGCTTTAAAAAAATATTCAAACCAGAAGGCAAAGAGTCACATGGATTTGGAAGAGGGAGGAGTGGGGTTAGGAAAAAGGGGTGGACAGAAAGTTGTAAAACCAGAAACAGACACAAGCTTCAAATTCTGCTGTACCTGGTGCCCTTGAGATTCCCAGAGTAACTTTATAGCCAAGGAGTTACCCCTGAAGTCTGAGTGGGCTAAGACTAACGCTCCCTAGTCAACAGCACAAAGACCTATGATGCATTAAGGGAGGTTAGCAGCCCAAAGAAGGCCAGGGATCACTCATCCCCTAAACCCTGGGAAGGAATTCAGGTCTAGTTCCAATTCATCTGAGTCAGAAGGTAGTGCGGTAATATCATCTGGAGGGATGAGGCCGCATCATCCCAAGGAGGACGGCGCTAGGAAAGCAAGCTGAGGGACATGGGCAGTTTTCAGCAGAAGACATGCTAATGGTGAACAAGCATGTGAAAAGGGGGCCAAGTCAGTGATAATAAGAGAAATGTAAATTAAAGCAACTCTGAAGTTTTAGCAAATTGGCAAAGAGAACGAAACAATGGGAAGATAGCACAGTAATATGCTACTAAGAGAGGTGTGAACTGATCCAAACATGTTGGGAAACAATTTTGAACTGTCTGATAACTGAATAAACTGTTCATATCCTGTTGATAGAGGGGTACTGCTATCAAGAATTTTCCCAAGATGGTCAAAGACAGAGGGAAGTAGGAGGCAGAACCAAGATGGTGGAGTGACAGGAAGCATTGTGTGGGCCCCTCTCCACAAATTCCTCCAAACAGATCTAAACAACTGGATCCTTATGGGGAAATCCACAAATAAGTCACAGTGAGTCATTTGTGCAGCCCAGTTAGATACAGGGAGACAGACAGGATCTTCTGCATACTGTGGGAACAGGGTCTAGGCAGGAGCAGCTGTAGCAGAACTCTCTAGCACCCAGGGAAAGGCTATGCACCAGCATTAGAGGAGGTCTCTGACCATACCGATGCTCTAACAGACCTAAACCAAGAACCATAACAAGGGCAGGTGCCAACTGGCAGCTTTGTCACCCACTACCTAATTCTGGGTCACAATTCTAGGGCAGAATAAGAAGGAATTTTGCACATAGGGTGTCATTCCCTGCTAAGGAGACCCTGTGTGATAAACCAAGAAAGGAGGAAGTTCAGAAGCCAGCAGCAGTATGGCTCAGACCCCAAGCTCAGAGCAGGGTGTCACTTCCAGGATCTATCCTAGCTCACAGAGGAATAATCAAGGCACGAATCCTGGACCAAAGAGGAATCTACAGTTCTGCCACTCTGAACCAACAGAAATTTCCAGTTGGCTAATAGGGCTGGAGTCCAGCAGCCTCTTCTCTGGCTCAGACTCAAACCCCTGCAGGTCAAGAACTTGAAGACATTTGGTGAGGGGGGAGGAATGTGCAGCAATCAGATTTTGCCCTGGATCAGACCCCTTTGAGAGTCCTGAAAACTTGCAGGTCACTAGGCTGTCACACATAGATTCTACAGTGATACAACTCTCAATACTCCCAAGAAAACAGCAACCGAATCAGCCCAGACCTCCCTACAAGAGTGGCAGAATCTAGCCCTAATAACAAGTCCAAGGTCAGGACACAGGGGATGAATGGACAAACAAAAAAGAATCACAGCAAAGTGAGCTTTTATGGTGGCGGGGATGCTCGAGATACAAATGCCCAGGTAATACAGCTAGTAAATGTCTATGGTCTGATTTGAACTCCGGTCTTTTTTTTTATTTCAGGTCCACTGTTTTAAGTTTCTCCCTGATCCAATCTACTCTCCATTTAACTACCAAAGTGATTTTCCTAAAGCACAGGTCCAACCATGTCAATCCCAGTCCCACCTCCCACCAATAAAGTCCAATGGCTCTCTATTACCTCTGGAACCAAATACAAAATACTCTGTTCAGCATTCAATGCCCTTCATAACCCAGCCCTCTCCTCCTTTTCCAATCTTCTTACATCTTAATTTCTGACACATATTCTTCAGTCCATGACACCAGCTTCTTGGAGGTTCCACAAACGAGATATGCCATCTCTCTACTCTGGACATTTTCTCAGGCTGTCCCCTTTGTCTGGAATGCTCTCTGTCCTCCATTCTCCAATCTGCCCAGCTTCCTTCAAGTCCCAACTAAATTCCCTTCTTTTAACTGGATGCTTTCCCCAACCCCTCTTAACCCTGGTGCCTTCCCACTGTTAATTATTTCCTATTTATCTTGTATACGGCTTGCTCAGTATATATTTGCTTATATGTTGTCTCCCCTCTTAGATTGTAAGCTCCTTGAGGGCAAGGACTATTTTTTACCTCTTTTTGAATCCTCAACATTTAGCACAGTGCTTGGCACATAGTAGGCCCTTAATAAATGTTTGATTGATTGATTGGTTGGTTGGTGCGTTTGTCAATTGGAACACCTTGCTGCCTAAAAACACAGGCCTGAGGCCATTGCCAGAGAGACCATCAATGGAGGGGGTTGCAGCATGAATCAGGCCAGAGAGAAGCTACCTGCATATATGAAAGCCTTAGAAATTAACCTTGACCACTGTGAGAAGCTGTTTTTCATCTTGTTGAGGCACAGAGTTCAGTCTAACCTGGCTGGATTTGCTGGAGGAAGGACTTCCCATTCCTCATAGAGTCCAGTCTGCAATAGTGCACCTAATAACCCTGGGATCCTCTAATGCATGAGAAGATGTGAAGGGCAAATAGGTCGCAGCTAATGGCAGAGGAATATACAGCAGTGAGGAATAGAGAGCAGTGGTCATCTTTAATATACCTTTAGTTTACCAAGCCCTGGGAGAGCAGCAAGACAGCAAACAATGTGGCAAGCAACCTGGCATCAAGCAAGGGAGCTGAAATGGTGGCATCTCCTAAGTGAGGGTCCAAAGTAAGGGTCCAACAGAGGATCATGAGGAATAAGGAACCTGCTGGGGGGTAGGCGTGGAGGGGAGGGAACAGCCCTTCCTCACCTCCCCAGCCCCAATAGGGCAGGCACTCTGGGATACTGGCCTACCTGCCCTAGTTCTGGCTTTGTTAGGAACTGTGACTTCTATTTACCTCTAATTAGAAAGGACCTGTCACTAGGTGGGTCCTGATGCTGAGAAATCTAATGGCCTTTTCTCAATCTTCATCCTTCTTGACTTCTCTGTAGTACCTGACATCTTCTCCTCCTGCTCTCTCCCGAATCTCTTCTTATGAGTCTGACCACTCTTGAGCTTCCTCTTCCAAATGATGTCATACCATGGATGTCCTCCAAGACGCTATGCTCCAAGGCCCTCGTTTCTTTTCACTATATGCTGTCTCATTTGGTGATCTTGTCAACTCCCATTAAGTCACTTATCATCTCTGCTCAGATTGTTCTCAGATTGATACATCCAGCTCTAGTCTCTCTTCTGAGTTACAGTCACACATCACCAACTGCCTATTGGGCATTTCAAATTTGATGTCCCTTAGACATCTCAAACTTTAACATGTCCAAAGCAGAACTTATTATGTTTCCCTAAAAGCTACTCAATCATGTGAACTTCACTGTTACAGTTGAGGGCAGTATCATTCTCCCAATCACCCCAATTCATAACTTCACTGTCATCCTGGACTCTATTTTCACATATCCCACATAGCTAATCCATTGACAAATTTTGTCATCTCCACCTTCACAGCATCTACAATGTATGAATCATTTTTCCCAAGGCCAGCACCTAGCACAGTGCCTCTTTCTCTTCCTGCCTCTTTGCTGACAAATGTGCCATAGCCTATTCCTGCCCATCATATATCTCCCCATTATCCTTGGGGCAACTAACAAGTTTAATTCTTCAGATACCATAATATTCCATCAGTCACAGTCATCTAACATCAGTTAAAGAAAATTGATGGAAAATGTTTTGAAGATGAACCTTTGTTCCAAGAAGCTTGGAGAATCATTAACAGCACTCCATGGTTCCCCAAGTACAACCCGACCCACTCTCTTTTTCCCATTCAAGTCTAGGCACAGCTCATTGTCCATTAGCAACATCTTTCTGACATAGATGTACTGTTGAACTAATCCAGAAAGATGTCCATCCAACTATCTAATTTAATCAGAACAATGCATTCTATTATTATGGTTTCATGTTTGAAGAACTTGTTTTTTTTTTTTGGAGGGAGGGGAAGGCAGGACAATTGGGGTCAAATGACTTCCCCAAGGTCACACAACTAGTAAATGTGTCAAGTGTCTGAGTCTGAATTTGAACTTAGGCCCTCCTGACTCCAGAACCTGTGCTCTACTCACTGCACCACCTAGCTGCCCCAGAACTTTGTTATTAATCCTTGAACTACTTAGATTTCCAAAAATTGTTTCATTGCTGGGTAGTGTCACTATTCTCAGCAAACAGGACTGTCTCTAGTGCTCCCAAATAAAAACCTAGATCACAGATTATGTTCCAATTCTGTCCCTCACATTTATGCTGATTATGCTCAGGGTCTCTCTTCTGATGATGTTGAACCATTATTTATTGGTCATGCCCACAGTGACAAAGAAGGGAAGAAATAAGAAGGTGATTCGTACTTCATTGTGCACAACAGCATTCTAAATTATTGCATATTTTCCTGCTTTTCCACACATTTCCTTCTGTAAGGAAGAATGAATGCCCCCAGGTGGGTCACTATCTTCTCCTGCTTTGCTGTGACAGTCACCCAGCTTGTCTCTTTTTAATAAATTCTTAGCAGCCCAAGGAACGCCAGGGATACATAATAAAACTGGAAAGAGAACATAAAAGCCATGTCTCCTTCCCATTTTTCCTTGGTCTGGGTTTCAGAAGAAGAAATGGAGAAATGAACTGAGCAGGGGGTTTGGCCTAACTGAAGGTTATTTACAAAAAGCAGGTATACTGCTCTGTTTCTTAACCATCTCAATCAGTTTGCACATGCCCTGGCAACAGGAGGAAGCCTAGAAGAGGAGAGGATGCCTGAACCAGGTGTGCCTTTTCAATTATCAAGTTTTCCTGATAAATGAGAGACGTGAGAGCTTCTCCTAAGGCTCTGATGAGAGCTTGGGCTGGGAGCAGGGTAAAGTCGAATGGGAAAGAAATCGATGAAGATATGTGCCTAAATGACCTGTTGAGGATGCAGATGAAGCTCACAAAGTTTGCACTTGGTAAAAGTTGCTGATGTACAAGTCGAGATCCTTATTGGTTAATGGGTGAATCAAGGTAGGTATTTAGTCCAGACCACATAGGACTGAAGAACTGAGCTCTCCCTGAAGACTTCATTATCTCCTCCTCCCTTCACCTTTTTTTGGGGGGGGGAGGGGAATGGAAGGATGGATGATAATGAGGAAGGAATACTACTTACTTACTTACACATGAGAGAATTCCTACCCTGCTTTTGTGAGGCTGAGAGTATTTCTGGTTCATCAAGGGAAATAAACAAAACTCTGAAGACAAAATTGATTCACTTTAATTTAAAAATACATTAATACATCAAAGCCCTGTAATTTCACTGGTGTGAGACCTGCCTGGTACAGATCAGCACTATGACTATAATTTGTCTTAGAGAATTGCCTGAGGCTCAGAGTCAAGCAGTTAGTAAGGGTTAGAGACAGGATTTGAACACTGGGCTTCCTGCCTCCAAGTCTAGCATTCCAACCATGATGCCATGTTACCTTAAAAAATCATGCATACCTTATAACCCTGATTGTGTGCTTTAGAGGGGAGGGGAAGGAGAATCCAATGACAGCAAGCAGAAGGTTGTCATTGCTCCAAAAATCTGGTAATCACTGCTCCATTTTGTTCTCCTTGACACATACTCTCAGGACACTTCCATGGAGCTACCCTGACAGCCACTGAATCAATAGAAATATTGTCTTCCAGATTACAACTAAGACAGTAGAAGGGCAGAGAAGACTCAGCTGAACACAGCCACTCTCACAGAGAACGGAAGCCTAAGAATTAGGAAGACAGAGATGCTGCTGTTGTTAATATGACTAATCTCTCTATAATATCAGCCATTATGTGTCTAAGTACAGCCATCCAAAGGATTTGCAGAGAGGGGTCCTTTTCTTCCCTCAGAACAAAGGAAATCTAGTCACTACCAGGCACCTTGAGGGCTTCCAAATGAGTCATCATACACTTACTATAACTGGTCATTAATAGCAAAGAAAGAGATTATTCCACAGGAATCTTACTACAATGCATCTAAAATTGATCACTCATGGTTTGGCACCATCAGGGTGTAATAAAAAGAAAAAAAACCTATAATGCAGAAATGCCCCCAGGATCCTTCTCCCACTTGGCAGATGCACCAGAGAGTTCTTTATACACTGGGAGACAGCCCAGCGTGGGATTATTCACCTACATTGGGAACTCTAGAGTAAGGGCCTTATCTTAGACATCTTTGGAGCTCTGTAGCCCCAGGTGTTTCCATGGATAAGAGCACTGGGCCCGAGTTAGGAAGACCTAAGTTCAATCTTGCCTCAGAGACTAACTGGCTATATGACTCTAGACACTTACAACCTCTACTGCCTCAGTTTCCTCACCTGTTAAATGGGAATAATAATAGCAAATGAGACTAATATTTGTAAAGCACTTAGCACAGTGCCTAGCACATAGTAGGTGTTATATTACACACACACACCCCTTACTATACACCCTTAACAAGTAAGGAACCACGGGACATTGTATGCGACTATAGTAGAAAAGCAGCTTGGGGTCTGCAGTTTCCACAGAGACACAAACAAACACAAAAAGTAAGACATTGAATAAATGTGGACAATACAGATAAAATCACACCCAAGTGATCCCTTTTTGCCTTGATACCCAGAGGCTGGCAAATAGGGAGGGGAATCAAGTCCTGGATTTTATGTAAAATTGTTTCAAGGTGATTTTGTGAGAATGCGAATTTCATGTGCAATGTCTTCAACTGCCTGTTTTCATTTGGTGGTGAGTATGCTGCCCTCGCTGTTTATTGCTGACGCTGGTGATCACAGGGCAGTTAGCCCAACAGATGGGGCCATGGGGAAGGACCCATGGGTCCTTCAGTTGTTCTTTATGGGCTGCTCTACAAACATTTTCTACCGTTTAGTGATCTAGAGCTGATAACTCCTGTCCAGGCTGCTCCAGCAAGTGTTCCCTGGCCCTACTCAGGGACTGGTTCTGGGACCTCTTTTGTAAGGCCATCGCTGGGGAAAGTAAGAATTGGAAGGGTGCCTTGTCCCCCCGCCCAAGTGTAATCTTGCTTCCTGGAGGAGGAATAAAAAGAAGAATGAGAATGCAAATTGAGAGCCGGAGAAAACCTGAGAAGTTTTCAAGTCCAACTCTTCCATTTTTCAGCTAAGGAAACTAAAACTGGAATGGTCCATTGGAACATAGCTTGAGGGATGTAAGAAACCTCAGAGACCGGTTAATCCAACCACCCCCCCCCCTTATTTTGCAGACAAGAAAACTGAGGACCAGAATGGCTAATGACTTTCCGCAGAATCACACAGGCAGACAAATGTTGAAGTGGGATTTAAGTACCAATTTCTTATTCTCCCACTATATCATGATTCCTTTCAAAAGCCCTCATGTCTCCCCATTGGGGAACCCTAGTCTCCCCATGACAGGAAAGAGATGTCACCACTATACTGATGAGTATACCAAGAAGTGCACTCAGTGGGTGTACCAAGGAGTATGCTCATGAGTATATATGAGTATATACAAGGAGGAGGGGAGAAAAAGGGGAGGAGGTGAGTTGGGAAGGAAGGTATGGAGTAGTTTGTTTCACCCAGAAGAAGGGCACTGATTAAATGATGGTCCACTAACATGTGTGTACAAGGCACTGGTTATACAAATAGGAAATAAGGCAGAGATTCTGCCCACAAGGACTTACAATCTAATATGGAGGATAAGACAGATTAGATAAAGACAGATATAGATAGATAGATAGGTAGATATATTGATAGAGATAGAGTTAGAGAGATAGAGAATAAGAGATAGAGATAGACAAAGAGATAGAGATTGATAGACAAAAAGATAGAAAGACAGAGACAGAGAGAGATAACCATGACCATGAAGGCACATTATGATACATGCAAAGGAGACATGCATATATAAAGTATCATGGGAAATTGAGTCACACAAAGAAAGAACTATCACTCACCTATGACCTCAAGCCCTATAGTAAAAAGAGTGGCATCAAAGGACATGGGTTTGAATCCCAGCTTTGCTATTTATTACCTTGTGACCTTGAACAAGTCTTTCTACCTTTCTTGGCCTCAATTTGTTCATCTGTTAAAAAAGTGACTTTTAATAGCAGGATTCTAAAGTCCCTTTCACTTCTAGCACATCAGTGTATTAAAGGCTAGGACCTCAAAGAGCCAAATAGTCTAACCCCTTCATTTTACAGGTGAGGAAGTGCAGTGCCAATAGCCAAGATCAGATTCAAACTCAGGTCTCTAAATCCAGTGCCCTTTGAATACCATCCCATAGCCTCTGCTTTCTCCCCTGATCTATGTCTAGATCCTACAGTCCCTTGTTTATAATGAGCTACATGGGGAACATATGAGAAAACTCTGTACCCTATTAGTGAAAAACCACATCAAAAAAACATGACGACTGCAGTGCATGAACAGTCCTATGACAGCCCCGGAGAGACACAAGCAATAATCCCGCCATAATTAGCTTCTGCCAACGCCATTGATAAAGCCTTTGTCGTATCTGCAGGATGGCAAAAAGAAAAAAAGGAATAGGAGCACATTTAGCTGGCTGAGGAAAATTTCCAAGCATAACACTAGGAGTAATCCAAGCTATACACAAATGAAGCAATAAAAATGCATTTATTAAGCTCTTACTGTGTGCAAAGCACTGGAATATAAATAGAATAGTAAAACAGGACAAGTTTTGAAGACACTTACGTCTGGATGGGCAAGACAACATATAGAGGAGGTTTCAGCTGCAAGTCAGAGGAGGAAACCTTGTGGTCCTTAGGTGTCAGTGGCAAAGTGGATAGTAATGCATCTTTGTTAATGTCCATTTCTACTGTTAAATTCCCGTCTGTTTCAGATGTTGTGCTTTTGACAGTGCCAAGAACTAGTAGCAAGAACTTTCGTTTTCCAGGTTTTTAATAACCGTGACTGCGGAGAAGATGGGGGAGACAGCAACTGCAGACGGTGGTTACCAGATCTCAATTCCACAAGGGTGGCCTCCCCTGAACAATACCTTGAGGGTTCTGGGTTGGAGTAGGGCCAGTGATCTGGGGAACACTGTTATTCTAGCAATATTTTTAGAGAATCCACATAAAACCTCAATATATTATTTTTATCTGAGGATTGTAAATTTGATATTTATTTGAGATTAAATTGATGCCTTTGGAATTTAAATCCAAGCACATAAAATGAGAATTCTGTTTTCGATTGAAAATATGCATGTGAACATTGCAGTATGCATCAGTTAATAATAAGACACAACAAAGTCCTAACCTCTGCAACATTTGTGATGGAAACTGAGATGAATCATGTGTATTAGCTAGAATGTTTGCAGACTGCACTCTGAGAAGCTCTTTTGCTCATAAACCCTGTCTCAGAAGAGGCATCATATCATAACTCAGATTATAAAGAAGGGGGAAAGACCAATTTGGACCCCAGAGTCTGAATTAATCTCAGATCCCAAGTCTTGATTGCTTCACTAAATCTGATTACCAACCACACATCCAAATAATATGGTCTTATCAAAACATGCAAAAAATAGCTGACATTTTGATATAGTCAAGGCTTCTTATTAACATTTGGCCAGAAATAGGATGGCTGAACTGAAGAGTGCAGGGAGGTAAAAGCAGCCTTCTTTTTTTCTTCATTATAAAACATTCCATTTACATAAGTCTTTAAGTTTTGTAGAATCTTCTACTTGCATTTTCTCATTTGAGACTCACAACAACAGACTGTATGCTGGTGAAGATGGGAATGACTTGTCCCTCATTTTTCTGATGAGAAAACTGGCAGCTCATAATGGTTAAGTGTCTGACCCAAGGTCAACTAGTAGGTGCCTGAAGTAGGATCCAAATGCCAGGCTATCTAAATCTAGGCTGTCTCTATCCACTATGCCCTGCATCCTACAATTATGTGGAGTGATGTCTAGCCTCTGTGGAAAGTGACTCATCAAGCCCAGCTGTATTTCTTTTTGTTTAATTTAATTTAATTATTTTAATTAACAAGCATTTATTTTCTCTCCCTCCTTACTACTACTCCCCCGAGAGAAAAAGAAAAAAGATAAAACAAAATCTTTTGTAACAAATATTGGCAATAGAGCAAAAGAAATCCCTTTAGTAGCACATCTAAAAATGTTATGTTTTATTCTGTACCTTGCATCCATCTCTGTCAGGGGTGAGTAGCACGCTTAATTATCAGAACTCTGTAATCAAGACTGATCATTGCATAGATCAGATGTTTTAAGGCTTTCAAAGTTGTCTTTATAACACTATGACTTAGCCGCAGTGCAAGGCAGGTAAATCCTTCCTGGTACATGAAACATTCCCTAACATTACCCTCTCCAAGAATAGGTTCCAGGAGATAGTGAATCCACTACCCGAACTTGGAACGGCATCAGCTTCCACAGCTCTACCCCTGCTCATATCTTAGGACAGACTGTGTATGTATAAGTCATTCTCTACCCATACAAAGGAAAGAGAATAATGCTCCCCATTTCACTGTGGAAGAGAACTGAGTTTATAGATGGAGAGATCATTTTAGAGATTTGAAATCTAAGAGGAGAAAATTTCCTTATCTTCAATCAGCTTGAGAATTCCTTCCTCCCACCCCATCCCTAAACAAATGAGAAAGTTGTAAAGTCAAGGAGGGAGGTAAACTGAACCCCTCTATAGCTTTAGGCATTGGGAGAGAATGCCAGCCTCCTCCACCCTAGACTTGGGTGCAGTGTTTCTGTAGAAGGTACAAGGAGAACTTCTAGAGATCCCTGAAAAGGAAAATAGCCAAGACCAAAGAAGTAGAGAAGCAAGCCTGTTCCAGTTGTGTGTAACAACAATATTGCTAGTAGCTGCTGTGGAGGTGAAACACCAACAATAAGAGCACACAGGAGGACTGCCAGCACAGGTTCTTTGATCTGCTTTTCTAAGGAAAGCAACTTTAAGGGGTTTACAATCTCACTTTAATTAAACCATACATATATCATTCATTTAGTTCAGGGGAAAAAGTCAGCAGATTGAACTTCAGGGAAAACACGAACAGAAATTATATAAAGAAAGCAAATAACACACAGACATCAACAGACAGGCCTCTAGCTGTCTGACCAGGACATTACATACATAGTTACCAGAGAGAGAGAGACACCAAAATCTGGGCTTTCAAAGCCGAATCATCAACACTCTTCTAATGAGTGTACTCCCAAAAACAAAACACTCATATGCCCTGTTCAGGGCCCTCAGGGCTCAGCATCTACTTAGCAAAAGGGGTGTGGGAAAGATCTTTAATCATTAGTACCACATCATATACATTGTTTCCAATCAATGACTCTTGATTCAAACAAAGGCAAGACTCAAAGACATCCTATTGCCTGCTGCTGAGAAGCACTCCAAAACAAAAAACCCCACTCTGCTTGCTATTACATTTGAAAGGCAAGACTCATAAAAGGTATTTAACTGCCTTAGTGCTCAGAAGCACTCAAACAAAAGACAGCAAAAAGTCCCACCCTGTTTGGCATTACATTGTGGGAAATTCATAAGGTCTCCATGAAGGGAGAAAATTACTTCCAGTAACAGACAGATGTTTTATCCTTTGGCCACAAGTGCTTTCTAAGTTGAACCTGCTCTCCCTTGGGACCTGATACATGCCATGAGAGAGTGTGCCTCAAATTTGAGGAGATTTTCTTTTCTGTAACAGAAAATTATCCTTGCTAGTCTTAGCAAATGTCCTTTTCTAAAAGCTAAGAGAGTTCTATTTATTAATTGATATTGGGAAGTATACAAGATGGGAGCTTGTGAGTAATGATAGTATTAAAAACCCCAACCCATCAGAGTTTCCCCTAAGGCCCTTAGGGGAGCAATCATTATTAACTTCACTGGGGACCCAATCTGTCAATTCTGTGGGCAAGTGGTTCAAACAGGGCTGCAACACTGTATTTGGAGTTTAGCAAATTATTTCCTGAGAGAAGATTCTGATTAAGGTAAAGAGGAAGGGGGAAAAAGCATAGAGGAGACACTAGAAAGATCTCCACTAACAAGGAGGGAATGGGGGACTAAAGGAGTGTAAGGGCACCAAAATTTTGGTTACTTCAAAATTTTACTCAGGACTGGTGCTGCCTTCTATCAAGCTCAATATGATCTTGTCAGGCTAGAGAATCACTCTAATAAAAACTTAATTAGTTCAATATGAATGCTCTTCCTTGTGAGCAATTTTAGTTCTAGGCCAGTTTTCCTGTGACACCCGTACTCTTGTCTTTACAAAAATTCAGTTTACATTTAACTTTTGGGGAATATGTTGTCTGGGATAAGTTAGATCCTCTTGTCAAGTGTCTCACCCATTTATTCAAGAAGAAACTTTTTGTTTTCACTTTTAATGACTAGTCATACAACTAATGATATTTTATGATAAGTAAAACCTTATAAAGGGAATGAAAAGTTTAGAAACTGAAAAATGCTAATTTATTTTAAAATAATAAGAAGTATTGAGACTATCTCTAATTATACTGATACCTTCAGAAAGTCATGGATTTATTGTCAAGAAAAGTTCCAGAGACTTAGAGTTACCCCACTATGATTGTATAAGTTATAACCAGAAAATATGTTAGAGGTGTTTCCCAATAGGCTTAAGGAGCACACAGAGAATTCTTCCAGATAAAATGAGAGGAGTAACATTCTGAATCTTCAGAAAAATGAAGACATGTACATTGAATTGTCAAAACTGTACTCACATTTCTTATGAAACAAGGCTGTAGAAATTTTGCCAAATTTTCTGTTTTCTTTTTTCTTTTCTCTCTTTTTTTCCAATTTCAAATGGAAGATTGGAAAGCTTGCTCAAAACTCAAGGACTTCATTAAAATCTGAACAGTCATATCTGAAATGTGACTATAAAGTAATAAAACTGATTTCACATGTGTTTTATGAAAACAAGAGAGGCAACATGGCACAGTGAATGGGGCACTGGACTTGGAACCAAGAAGCTTGGGTTCAAAGCCTATAGCCAGCTGCATGACTCCTCCCAAGTCACTTAACATCTCTGTGCCTCAGTTTCCAAATATCTAAAATGAAGGGCTCAAGGTCACCTTTGGATGACCTCTAAAGTCTCTTTCAACTCAAAATCTAAGATTATGTCTTTCCTTTCTATCATAAACCCATCTTCCCTACCTAGAACTCATCCCAGGTACAGTATAGGCTTTACTATATTTCTTGTATGACAGAAAATTGCATTTTTGAGAACCTTGGAGATTATGTATAATACAAACACTCCTCCTACATATATCTGCCTGCCTATAATACCTTGTTTCATGTTATCCAGGTTGATGTCTAGGACTGTTAACTCCACTGTCTGTCTTTATGTCCCCCAGTTTCCCATTCCCAATCACATTTCTTCTACTCTTGATCTCCCCCTTTATCTTTTCCTCCAGTCACAAAAGTCTAAGCTGGTTTTTGAATCCTGCATTTCTACTGATGCCCACTTTTTTATCCACAAGACTGTAATTTCATCTCCAACAAGGCATGTAGGTGAAGCTTCAGTATTGGGTCAACCAAGTTAGATTATGGTATTGAAGAAGAGAGAGCTAAAGTGGTTGCCAGGAAAATAACAAATGGTGAAATATGCAGTGTTAAAAATGGGTACAGGAAAATAGGCACACTAATAAACTAAAGTATAATTGGTGAATTGGTCCTAACATTATTTAAATAATTTGGAATTTTGAAAAAAAAAGTGACTGAACTGATCATTCTCTTTGATTCAGAGGTCTTGCTGATAGTCAACAGATCAAAGACAGAAATAAGTTCTGGGAAAATTTGGAAAAGAGTCTGGCAAAAATTAGGTTTACACAAACATCTCATGCAATATAGCATAACAAACTTCAAGTAGATATTTGACCTAGATTTTTTAAAAGGTCACGTCATAAAGAAATTAAAGAAGGAGGAAAGCAGGTGACTTTCATAATTATGCTTAGGGAAAGAGCTCCAGACCAAACAAAGATAATTATTAGATAAAATGGACAATTCTGATTACATAAAATTGAAAAGGCATTCCATAAGGAAATCAAGACACATAAAACTAAATAGTTTGTATAAAGCTTTATAGAAAATTTCTTTGACAAACATCTGATATCTAAAATATTTAAGAAACTGATATGAATATGTAAGAACTATTCTGTAACAGACAAAGGGTATGGATATGAAAAGCAGTTTTCAAAAGAAGAAATGCAAGCAATCAGCAATAGTTACCACATTCTGGCAATGATGACTTCATATTGAAGGTCTATGTTGGAAGTCAGCCAGAGGAAAAGACTGCTCACCATGGATAATTACTAAATGTGGATTCATAAGTAATCATCTTTCTAGTAGCAGACATAAGCTCGGGCTCTTGAACTTGGGGAAGGATTTTCAGGGAGTGACAATGAGTTTGCCATTAGGTTAGTAAGCAGTAGTCAGCAACCAGTTTGACAAACGTTTATTAAGCCTCCATTCTGGCAAAACACTATGCTAAGCAAGATATAAAGACCAAAAAAAAATAAAAATCGAGTAGTCTTTGCCATCAAGGAGCTTAGTTCTGGTGAAGGGAAAGTAAAATGGGCAATGTTGTTGGTCTTTGAATAAACTTGGGTTAGTAAAAGGAAATCTTAGAACAGAATTTTGCAACATTTTCTGTGGATTTTTTGCATGTGGTTGTTCTTTGAATGTTATTTTGGCTTCTCTTCCTCCAGGTTGTTTCTCACCTCCAAGTATTTGCATTCCCAGTCAGTTACACTTCTTTTGTTTCTTGGGTTCAAGTTTTTTTTTCTATTCGGCCAATTATTTCTGCTGTACAGGCTATATATTCTGCTTTCACAATCCTTATTTCTCTTTTAAACCATTCAGAAACATCCTGATTGGTTCCACATCCTCTTCGGAATCTACACAGTCCTCCGCCTCATTGAGTGTTGATTCAATTTATTTTCTTGTAGTACATATTAACAGACACCTGAACTCTTTTACTTAGATCTGCATGCATTTTCCCATATGCTACTATTATCTCCCCTGTTGATTTATCAGCTGGCTTAAGGTCTTTATTTGAGTTTCCTTCCTCCTGAGAGCTTTGGTTGTTTCATTCTTTTTTTAAAAATCCTTTATTGAGGCAGAGGGGGCAGAGCCAACATGGCAGCTGGAAAGTAGGGGCTAGCGTGAGCTCCCCACCTAGTCCCTCCAAAAACCTATAAAAAATGGCTCTGAACCAATTCTAGAACTGCAGAACCCACAAAAGAGCAGAGGGAAGCAGGGCTCCAGCCCAGGACAACCTGGATGGTCTCTGGGTGAGGTCTATCCCGCACGGAGCTGGGAGCAGAGCAGAGTGGAGCAGAGCCCAGCGTGAGCGGCATGGACCAACCAGACCAGGAGCCGGGCGAAGCGTGCCCTAGCACGCTGAATCAGTGAGCTGCAGCAGTTACCAGACTTCTCAACCCAGAAACACTAAAGACAACAGAGAAGGTTAGTGGGATGGGAAAAGCTGTGGGAGTGAAAGGAGTTTGCGGTTCAGCTACCGCCCTGGGGGCAGCAGAGGTGGGGCAGCTACAGAACTACAGCTGCAGTTACTTCCGGCCCCAGGCCCACCTGGTGGGAGGAATTAAGTGACAGATCAGAGCAGGAGTGCACAGCCTGCTGAAGATCTAAGTCCAGTCCGGGTTGGGGGTTCTTGGGGAACAAGGAGTGCTGGTGTGGCAGAGCTGGCACATCACCCCAAGCGTGGAACATAGAACTCTTTAGTCTACAAGCAGTCATACCCACTGAAAAACTCAAAGGTCAAGTTAGTTGGTTGGGAATATGGCCAGGCAGTGAAAACACACCCATATTCAGTCTCAGACTTTGGATTCTTTCTTTGGTGACAAAGAAGACCAAAACGTACAGACAGAAGAAGTTAACAAAGTCAAAGAGCCTACAACAAAAGCCTCCAAGAAAAACATGAACTGGTCTCAGGCCATGGAAGAACTCAAAAAGGATTTGGAAAAGCAAGTTAGAGAAGTAGAGGAAAAATTGGGAAGAGAAATGAGAAGGATATGAGAAAACCATGAAAAACAAGTCAATGATTTGCTAAAGGCAGCCCAAAAAATACTGAAAAATGCACTGAGAAAACAACACCTTAAAAAATAGACTAACTCAAATGCCAAAAGAGCTCCAAAAAGCCAATGAGGAGAAGAATGCCTTGAAAGGCAGAATTAGTCAAATAGAAAAGGAGGTCCAAAAGACCACTGAAGAAAATACTACCTTAAAAATTAGATTGGAGCAAGTGGAAGCTAGTGACATTATGAGAAATCAGAATATTATAAAACAGAACCAAAGGAATGAAAAAATGGAAGACAATATGAAATATCTCATTGGAAAAACCACTGACCTGGAAAATAGATCCAGGAGACATAATTTAAAAATTATTGGACTACCTGAAAGCCATGATCAAAAAAAGAGCCTAGATATCATCTTTCAAGAAATTATTAAGGAGAACTGCCCTGATATTCTAGAGCCAGAGGGCAAAATAGAAATTGAAAGAATCCATCAATCGCCTCCTCAAATAGATCCCAAAAAGAAATCTCCTAGGAATATTGTCGCCAAATTCCAGAGCTCCCAGATCAAGGAGAAAATACTGCAAGCAGCCAGAAAGAAACAATTTGAGTATTGTGGAAACCCAATCGAATAACCAAGATCTGGCAGCTTCTACATTAAGAGATCGAAGGGCTTGGAATATGATATTCCGGAGGTCGATGGAGCTAGGATTAAAACCAAGAATCACCTACGCAGCAAAACTGAGTATCATGCTCCAAGGCAAAATATGGACTTTCAATAAAATAGAGGACTTTCAAGCTTTCTCAGTGAAAAGACCAGAGCTGAATAGAAAATTTGACTTTCAAACACAAGAATCAAGAGAAGCATGAAAAGGTAATCAAGAAAAAGAACAAGAAAAAGAAATTGCAAGGGACTTACTAAAGTTGAACTGTTTTGTTTACATTCCTACATGGAAAGATGATGTGTATGATTCATGAAACCTCAGTATTAGGGTAGTGGAAGGGAATATGCATATATATGTATATATATATGCGTTTATGTATATATATATAAGTGAATGCGTATGTATGTATATATGTATTTGTGTATATATATATGTATGTATGTATGTATATATATATAATATATATATATTAATATATCTCTAGAGAGAGAGGGAGGGGCACAGGGTAAGTTGAAGATGAAGGGAAGATATCTAAAAGAATAAAATCAAATTAAGGGATAAGAGAGGATATATTGAAAGAGGGAGATAGGGAGAGTTAGAATGGGGTAAATTATCTCACATAAAAGTGGCAAGAAAAAGCAGTTCTATGGGAAGAGAGGAGAGGGCAGGTGAGGGGGGAGTGGGTGAATCTTGCTCTCATCAGATTTGACCTGAGGAGGGAATACCATACATACTCAATTGGGTATCTTACCCCACAGGGAAGAGGAAGGAAGAAGATAGAAAAAGGGGGGATGATAGAAGGGAGGGCAGATGGGGGTGGAGGTAATCAAAAACAAACAATTTTGAAAGGGGACAGGGTCAAGGGAGAAAACTCAATAAAGGGAGCTAGGTTAGGAAGGAGCAAAATATAGTTAGTCTTTCACAACATGAGTATTGTGGAAGGGTTATACATAATGATACACATGTGGCCTATGTTGAATGCTTGACTTCTTAGGGAGGGTGGGTGGGAAGGGAAGAGGGGAGAGAATATGGAACTCAAAGTTTTAAAAACAGATGTTCAAAAACAAAAAAAAAGTTTTTGCATGCAACTAGAAAATAAGATACACAGGCAATGGGGCGTAGAAATTTATCTTGCCCTACAAGAAAGGAAGGGAAAAGGGGATGGGCGGCGAGTGAGGTGACAGAAGGGAGGGCTGACTGGGGAACAGGGCAACCAGAATATACTCCATCTTGGAGTGGGAGGGAGGGTAGAAATGGGGAGAAAATTTGTAATTCAAACTCTTGTGAAAATCAATGTTGAAAACTAAATATAATTAATTAATTAATTAATTAATTGAATTTAAAAAAAATCCTTTATTGCTCTCTTCCTGACACTCTTCACTTTGATGGCAGTTTCCATGGAGGATGGATCTCAAAGCACAACAGCCTCCTTCCAACTGGGTAATCCACAATTCACCAGCACTATGGGTCTCTGCCCCAACTGATTTCTGGGGGACATCACAGGTACACGTCAAAATATACGGTGTAATTAAAGGTAATCACAGAAGGAAAAGCACTTTGGGGTGGAGAGAACCTGGAATGGCTTCTTGCAAAAGGTGGGATTTGAGTTGGCCTGAAGGAAGCCAGGAGGTGGAAGTGAGGAGGAGAGCACTCCATGCATGGAGGACAAACCAGTGAAAAGGGACCAGAATGAGGAGGTGGAAGGTTTTGTGTAAGGGGTAGCAAGAAAGCCAGTGTTGCTGGATCACACGTACTAAAGCTAGATAGGATACTGCTACAGATTACTACAGATTGCTACAAAATAAGCATCTGTCACCAGTGGGCAGCTTTGAAGCCTATGTGCCTAGAGTCTGAGCCACTGTTGCTCCTACTGGCTTCTGAATTTCCTCCTTTTTTGGTACTTCACCTGGGAAACGAAACTCTACCTCATCACTGGGCCCTGTGCAAGTCCCCTTCTCCATCCACCCCGAACCTGTGACGCAGGATTGGGTAGTGGGTGACAAAGCTGCCAGTTGGCACCTTGTCCCCATCTCATGGCCCTGGTGTGGGTCTGGTGGTGTCCAAGTATAGATCTGGGATATCCTTTCGCACTGATGCATAGCCTTTCTCTGGGTGCCATGTGCTCCTGCCACAACTCTGTCCCCAGCGTCCAATATCTGTCTGTCTCTCTTACTGACCCCTGCTACAGAAAGGATTAACTGTGATTTATTTTTATTTCTTCAACAGGATTTGGTCTGGTGCATTTTAGAGATCTCTTTGAGAGTTGAGAGAGCTCAGCTCGTTGCTTCCTTCTAGTCTTCCATGTTGGCTCCCTATTTTAAAATAAATTTTAAAAGCTAACGATTTTCTTATTATTCTACCCTTCTTGGAAAACAGAGGAAGTCCTGGAATTGGAGGTATCAATGACAGACTAATGAGAAAGATACTTTAGGGCTGAGGGGGTCTCACTGGTATCTGTCTGGTGCTGTCTATTGTAATGCTTCCTGTAACTCCCCAGCTTACAAGGGTCTAGAAGACGAATTGGTATCTGACAGATTCTCCTTAACTTGTTCTCTCCCACCATCACTCAACAACCTTTCCTTGAAGTTCATAATACTAATTCTCCCACCCTCTCCTGATCCTTTTCATCATCTACACAATCTCCTGGGTATTCTCCTTGTTTTCTCCCTTTGGGAATTGGTTTAGAATTCCTCTTTTCCTCTTTGCCTGCCATCATTTCTAGATACTTTAATAGCCACATTGATGATCCTTCTAACATTCTTCTCACAATCCCTTGAACTTCTCAACTTCTAAGATAAAGACCTTCATTCTATTTCTGCCACCTACCAGGTTGAGCATAATATACACTTCATCATTCAAAACTGCTATGCTTCTAAAATCTTGAATTTTTACATTCTTTTTTGCTAAATATAATCACCTGTTCTTCCACTTCTCTCAGTCTATCAATTTTTTTCTGACCTCATTTTCCTCCTTAGCCACTATAACAACAAAACATTGTCCCGAGTGCCAACATCTGGATGGTGCTTTCTCCCTCCTTTGGTCCTTCACTAGGGGGGGGGAGAGGAAAGGGAGACTTCATGTCTCTTATAGGTCAGTCCCACCAGGAACATGGGGCTGAGAGGAAAAGGAGCTAAGGGTGTTCAATGGTAATATTCTGCTCTTCCAGACCAGATGAAGCCTTAGGTAGAAGGACAACATAATCCCTGGGAAACCTAGGGATGAGCTGTGGTTACAAGTGCAGTCAGTTAGGCCCCTTTCTGCCCACCTCAGGAAGATCATACATAAGAACCCTCACAGAACTCAGGTGAGGTACCAAAGGAGAGAGGTAGGACAGCTATTTGGCAGTCCCAAGAGGACCCATGGACAAGGAAAAGGTCTCCCAGGTCACCATCCCTCCACCTACATCCCATTGGTAAAATCAGTATCTACTAAGGTCCCTAACACATAGGGCAGTCTAGTTTTTCCCTGAAAGACAATAAAACTATCTTCAAGATTTTTTGGTCCAGGGGACCAAAGCTCAAATTATGGATACAGCTTCCTAGTTGCATGAGTACAAAAGCCTAGCACTCAAGGAGTCAGGGTTCCGGAGGCCTGACCTGTGACTGACCAGGTACACCTCAATGTCAAATGTGGAGGCAGGAACTCTTCAACCAACTGAACCAATACTATTTCCCTGTTGAGTATTCTTTACTTAATTGCATAGTCAGGATCCAAAACCATATTCACAAGCTCCAACATTTGGTACAATCTAATAAGAGGCAGGATAGTACGAAGAAAAGAGCACTGAATTTGGAGTCAAAGTACTTGATTTTGAATATTGACACTGTCTCTTACTGCCTATGTGACCTTGGGCAAATCCTTTAATCTTTCTGGGCTTGAATTTCTTCATTTGCAAAATGAGAGAATTCAACTACATAACCTCTGGGGTCCCTTATAACTTAAAAAATATAATCCCAAGGTGAAATTTAATAGAGATAAATTTAAAGTATTAGGTTAAAAAAGTCAGTTTTACAAATATAAGATGTAGAGAGGGAATGGCTAAACTTTAGTTAATCTAGAAATGACCTGGAGGTTTTATCGTACTTCAAGCTCATAAGAGTCAAAAGTGTGATACAGAAACCAGAGGTTGATTTTAGGTTGAAATAAGAGAGGCTTAGTGTCCAGGACAAGAGGAGTAATAGTGTTTGTTGCTATGAAATCTTTCCTGGCTGTCTCTGGCTAGAGGACTAAGGTTACTTCTTGGCTCCGCATTTTAGGAAGGACATTGATAAGCTGGAGAGCATTCAGATAATCAGGTAATTCAGGTAATCAGGATGATGATAAATGGCCTTGATATCATACCATATAAACTGCTTTTGTCTGTGTTTCTGTGTGTGTGTGTGTGTGTGTGTGTGTGAGATGTGTGTTTTAGCAAAAAAATTCTGTTTATCCAAATCAATGGGTCAGTTAAGTGGTGAAGTGCATAGAGTGCTGGGCCTAGAGTCAGGAAAACTCATCTTTCTGAGTTCAAATCTGGCTTCAGACACTTACTAGATGTGTGTGTCCCTGGGCAAGTCACTTCCCCTTTTTGCCTCAGTTTCCTCATCTGTAAAATGAGCTGGAGAAGGAAATGGTGAACCGCTCTAGGATCTTTGCCAAGAAAACCCCCAACGGGATCATGGAAAGTCAGACATGCCTGAAAAACAACTGAACAGCCACAATCAAATCAACAACAAAACAGAAAATTGAGAAAGTAGTGGTAGGGGAATATATACCAGAGGATACACAGAGTAAATGAGATCTCCTGTTAGGAAGGAGGAAATTCACCTCCACCAGGAAAGTCTCAGGTCTCACCAAAACCTCTAGTGTAGTAAGCTGGGAATAAAGATGTGCCTGAAGTGCCAGATCCTCTACATTCTGGCTCTTCCCACAGTCTTTCTCTCCTGAAGAGAGGCTGGAACCATTTTTCTTCCCTGTCAAAGCAAGAAGAACAGGATCTCTCTTCTCTCCAGCCCTCACGAACTCCTCCCTCAAGCCAGCAAGGAGCACTGGGTAATCAATCTCCACTAATGAGGAGACTCTTATGCAAGTAGTCCAAGGGTTATACTTGGATAAGAAAAGCCATCCCTGAAGACTTCTCTTAAATGCACTGAAAAGAACAGACAGGGCAACTTTTGAGAGTTACAAAAGTTATTAACTTCAAAAGAAGAGCATGATAGAGATGTGTAAGTTCATGTATAACCCTCTATTTCTTTTCTATGTATACGGAAAAGTTCATTTACTGGGCATCCCTTGGGATTGTATAAGACTCCAAATAAATCTAGGAGAATTCATAAGACTAGAGACATTTGGCAGTGATGGAGGAATGTGCCAGAATATGCTAGTTTTATCTCTAAAATCCCTTCCTATCCTAATATCTATGAATCTATGACTCTGTTGGGATTCAAGAAAGATAAACAAAAAACCTATTCCTTGCCACAAAGAAATAGATTAGTTGAAAATGTTTGTTTACATTCTTAATGTAGGCTAGCAAACTTATAAAGAATTTAATAGCATAGAGAACTATGTGTTAGAATACCTGCTTTGCTTATTTATAACAAAATTAGAAATTAAAACAATTTACCTCTATAATAGGCTTGGCACGCATAATAAAGGATCCTAACTTGTAAGAATGCAAAGGCTTGCCTCAGGAACCTTCAAACTTTTTGTATCATGCACCTCTTTGACTGTCTGTCTGGTCTGTTCCAGATACATTCCCTGTCGACTACCTAGAACCCATAGCAAAGGATCAGAGAACATTAGTTAGCACTGAAAGGTAGTTTAGAGAACACCTAATCCAAGGGTTCTTAACTTCTTTGTGTCATGGACCCCTTTGGCAATCCAGTGAAGCCTATGGTCCCCCTTCTTACAATAAGGTTCTCAGATACTCAAAATAAAATACATAGATTGCAAAGGATACTGGGAGCAGCACAATGGATAGAACACTGAGCCTGGAATCAGGAAGATCTCAATTCAAGTTCAACCTCAGACACTTACTAGCTGTGTGATCCTGGGCAAGTCACTTAACCCTGTTGGCCTCAGTCTCCTCATCTGTGTAGCTAGAGAATGAAATAACGAACCATTCTAGTGTCTTTGCCAAGAAAACCCCAAATGGAATCACAAAGAGTCAGACATCACTGAAAAAGACTGAACACTGAGAATGCTGATTGAGGGACAGTACCTCCAGCAGAGATAGATGAAGGACATAGTAGCAGGCAGGTCTGAGTATAGTATCTTATCTGAGGACTATAGATGAAGCAAATGATAAGCTGAGAGTTGGCTGACAAAACAGACCAGGAAAGATGCAGGAAAGATGCTTATTAACTACAACAACCGACAATGCATAGCAGAACTGACTAAAAACTGGAGAAAGAGCTATGAGCACAGCATCCATAGTGAATATCATACAAAGAATTCAGTTATCCAAAAAATACTGAATTGATGAGTTGGAGAACAGAGGGAAGCATTGAAGAGAAAAACCTAACAGAGAGCAGAATAATGAGATTAGTAGAAGACCTTGACCATTTTACAATATTGGAGGGATGACTTGCCCCTCCATGTGTGTACTGTGGTCACACATGTTTCCTGCATATGGATGCACAAGTGTTCCCTATGCACAGATATCACACATGTAATTTCCGTGTGAGGCTTTACTCTTCTGTTGAATATACATATAAATTTTGGGGTTTTGTTTTGTTTGGGTTTTTTTGAGACTAGGTCTCCTAAGTCACCCAGGTTAGAGATGAAATAATCACTCAAGGGCATGAATCTCACCACCAACAAGCCCCAGAGCTCTGACCCGATTCATTTCTAATATGGACTGGTTCATCCTTCCTTAGGCATCCTGGTCACCCTCCCCAACACACCAGGGTGTTAGCCATATTGGTGACAAACCTGGTGTGGACACCTGATTGGCTTAGCCCACAGCAGCTCAAGACTCCTGAGCTCAAGCAATGCACCAGCAGCAAGCTCCCTGGAAGCAGGGACTATAGGTATTTACTAATCATGCCCAGCTACAATATGTATTTATGGGAGAATACATTCAAATTTTTTTAGAGAAAATGTTCTTGATTACTTAATTTACATTACAATCTTGGGCAAGTCATTTAACAGTCCACGACTCCAGGAAACTCTTCTGAGACTATAGCTAGAAAACAGTTTTTGATTCATTGGTATAGGGCAGGGGTGGGGAACCTGTGGACTCGAGGCCACATGTGGCCCTCTAGGTCCTTGAGTACGGCCCTTTTGAAAAGGACTTGAGGACCTATAGGGCCATATGCGGCCTTGAGGCTGCAGGTTCTCCACCCCTGGTATCCCTAGTATAGGGAATTGTCTCCCCAAGTGTTCTCTATACCAAATAAATCACAATTAGGTCTAGATCAAGTCATAATAATAATTGAGTGGCTTTGTTTTGAACTGTGTATCATTTGGCTGACTAGTAAAACACATGCACACACTAACTTGTTGGTAGTGGCTTGTGAGTCATGGTTTGAAGAGTACTCACAAAATATCTGGAGTCTGAGGCAGCTATGCTATGTCAAATGTCTAAATTCATGACTTGTTATGGTAATGAAGTGCATTCTGTGACAAAATGAAAGGCAGTATAAGTACTTACTGGTAGAAATGCAAACATACATCCTTCAATCATGAGATCACAGATTTAGAGCTGAAAATGACTTGAGGGGCCATATGGTCCAAACTCCTTGCTTTACAAATATGGACTCACTTTGAGAAAGGTTTAATTACTTGCACATGTGAGTATCAAAGGTGGATTTGAATCCAAGTTTTATTGACTCCAAGTGTGTCTCACTATCCACTATGCAGTACTGCCTCTGAAAATGCATACAATAAACATCCTTCCTTGGAGCCATCCATACAGAATTGGAGCTGAGGTCATTGGCAACCAATGACCTTATCTCATGACAGACACAGGCAAGTTGGTTGATTCCTGTGGAGATTCGTAGTGTTGGATGGACCACATGGGAATGTTACTAAGTTCATAATAATTATGATTATTAAATTTGTAGGAATACATGTACAGTTTTACAAACATAAAAAACTAGCTGGGCAAAAATATGATGTGGGTAAAAAGGAGTCAAAGCTTCTCAGTGGTTCGTGTGAGAAAGACCTGGCTGTCTTAGTAGACCTCAAACTTAATATGAATGAATAGTATAACATAGCTTCCCAAAAAAGCTAATACCAGCTTAGGTTGTATTGAGTGGAAGAATTATATTATGTTATATTCTGTACGGGAGACCATATCTAGTATAATGTGTTCAGTTCTGGGCATCTCATTTTAGGGAAGACATTGACATACAGTAGTTTAGCTAGAAGAGGGGAACCAGGGTGAAAAGGAACTGAAGTCCATACCATACAAGGATTGATGGAAAACATTGGGTGTATTTAGCTTGAAAAAGGGACAACTAGAGAACAGAAGAGAGGAGTGCTAAGTCTTCAGGTATTTGAATTGTTAAGTGGAAGTAATGAGAATCTTATTTTGATTGCCCCAGATGACAGGATGTTGCAGAGAGGTAGATTTCTTCTCAAGCTAAGAGCAAATTTCCTAAAAATTAAAGCTGTTCAAACATTGAATAAGTGGCTTTGGAAGGTAATGAGTTCCTGGTCAAGCGGAGGTATTCAAGCAGAGGCTAGAAGACCACTTGTCTAGAATACTGCTGGGGATATTTCTGCTCAGGCAAGGACTGGACTAGAGATGCCCCTAAAGGTCTTTCCAATCGTGAAAATCTATAATTCCACGAGCTGGTTTGACCATCCAGCTTTATGATTCTATTGTAAATGTCCCCCGTTTGCATTCTACAGGACTGACTCTTTCATTCATTCACATAAAACACAATCACTGTCATATATTAAATACATTTTCACTACATTTTGCTAGACTACTTCTTAGACAATCCGAAGGATGATCAATGACTCCCTTAGTTTTTTTCATGTTGGCATTTCTAAAAATGAAAACAAATTATTAGAGCTCCATCATGTGGATGGTTCTTCTGGGAGGGTGGTGGACTTGAGGAGCAGTGCTTACAAATTATAAAGCTTTTTGGAAAATTATGCCTATTTGAACCACATTTGATGGAAATTGGGATGTAACAGAACTGTTCTACCACATTTGCTGTTTTCTTCTCACTGTCACAAAGCAGATGTGAATTTCTAAGTTGGATTTATCAAAGCAAAGAAAATTTTCCCTATACTTCTGTTTACCAAGAAAATAAACACTTTCAAACTGATTTTTCGGTAAAATGCAAACCACTTAAAATGAGCAGCTAGGTGGTACAGTGGATAGCCAGCTGAGCCTACAGTCAGAAAGACCTGAGTTCAAATCTAGCCTCAGAAACTTACTAGCTGAGTGACCTTGGGCAAATCATTTAACTCCTTTTGCTTCAGTTTCCTCATCTGTAAAATGAGCAGGAGAAAGAAATGGCAAATCACTCTAATATCTTTGCCAAGAAAACCCCAAATGGGGTTGGATACAACTGAAACAACTGAACAACACACCACTTAAAATGTTTCCAAGAACTTGGAATCACAGTATATGATTCAAATTCATTGTATACTTTTAAAAATTGTTTTAGCAATGAAATTTCACCTTTAGTGCCATGTCCTTTGTGGAATATTTAATTACTTACCATTTGATCCAAAAAAATGAATTCTAATTGAAAAAAAATCCAGAAAATGACAGAATTTCTTAGTCAGACAAACAAAATACCTTCACAGCCTATGTTGGACAGGCAAGTCTAGACACAATTCAATATTTATCTGTTTTTTTATCATAGAAGAAATACAATCAAGATAATGTGTTTTTGTTTTTAAGAAAGACAACTTCTCGGTTTTTTTTTTAGCAGAGAATAGTTTGGTTTCTATGGATAATCGCCTTTGGAGAGCTACATGATAAACAAACAGTTTTTCATCTAAATTTTATCCAGACTCCTTGCCACATTTGAAAACTAAACATCACATGATAATATTTTAAAATCAGAACCAAGGAATAAAATGAACAATTGGCACCAAGGCAATACTGTTTTATTCATTGGAGGAAGGTTGGAGGGTTCGGACCTGCAAGTCCATCATTGTGCAGAATCTCCACCATGGAAATGCCTTCCACCAACCTGGTTTGGCAACTGGTCTGCAACTGATGAGTTTTTAGCCTGGGAACATTGAAAGATTACAGGATTTGCCTATGATCACACAAGCCAGTATATGTCAGAGGAATTGGGACTTGTACCAACTGTCTTTCTCCATCTAATGTTAGCCCCCTCTCCACCATGTCATACTGTCCAAAGCAAGTAAATTACAACGAATCAATAAGCAATGAAAAGAAACTGACCTTTTAAAAAGTCAGATTAAGTGAACTAAGATATTTTTAGCCACTCGGAGAAAACAATTTGTTTCTTTTACTTATTACTTTTGAAGATGAGATGAAGCCCCATATAAGCATGTTTCAATTTTGTTTTAATTGCCATCAGTTCACCAAATAATAGAAATCACTTAAGCATTATTTAACTATCTGCGGCTTTCAGAAGATCCATTTCTCCCATAAATGAATGTGTTGCCATTCTCCTACCTCAAGTCATTTAGAAACATACCATTTTTGAGAATGAAAGAACAGGAAAAAATTGAAGATTGGAGGTGGTGTTTTTTTCCAAGCAAATTCTTATGTTATCTCCATGATGAAATGAACAGCTGTATTAGACCTCATATAATTTACAACTCTACAAATGTTTTGGGTGCTGATAGCTATCTTCAGGTTCAATATAGAGTGGTTTGGGTAATCTTAATTATGCAAATATGGTTCAAGGCTGCGTTCTAGTGCATATATCACAGACTATGTGGGAAATACCAATCATGTAGCAAGTACATAATGAAGATAGAATAACAATATAACTTACAGGAAAATAAATGGGCAACAGAATCATTCTTATCTCCCTACCCCTATATATAAAATAGACATTCAATTAATGGGAGTCAATGGAGAAGTAACACCTAGGGAGACACAGGTAGGGGTAAGAAAACTATCCCCTCCTAATTAACAGGATAAGGAAGGAATCAATTATGCTCTGTTTTCTCTCAGCTCAGTCTTAGAAGCCAGCATGTGGATCTGAGGACCCCTCTCAGGTGCTCCCAATCCGTTTCCTGGCTCCAGGATTATCAGGATTTGCCTAGGATTCCTAGATTTATAGATGTCACTGCAGCTTCATCCACATGGCTCCCCTTCCCTCTCCTTGTTCCAACCAGAGGACATCTTTCTCTTCCTTACTCTGACCAGGATTTCTTTCTGGTTATAGCAGGAGGTTGTGTATATACTTCATCTCTCATGTTCCTCTCTCCCTCATTCTTGATCATGGGCAAACAGGCTCTATTGACCACTATTCTCCCTATCTTGTTACTGGGAACCACCATGAACACTTCTTCCCCATCATCCATTCCTTCTTTTACCCGACTTCACCCTCTTGATATAATCCCTGAATCTAGATATTGGTCTCATTGGATTCTAGTTTTCTAGGGATGCCCCACCCACCCAGATGGCTGGTGATTTCCCCATATCACACTCTATGCCTTAGTGAATTCCAGTTATACCTATCTTGGTGCTTTCCTCTTCTTTCTTTACGCTATCCCTCTTGGTGAACCTATCAATTCCCAGGAATCCAAATACATCTCTGCAGGTAATTGTCAAATCTATGTATCCAGACCTCATCTCTTTACAGAGTACCACTCCTGCATCTCTAGTAGACTAATAGACATCACTACCTGACTGTCCCATAGAAATCTCCAACTCAATACATCCAAAATATCTTATCTCTTCCCTTAAATCCATCCCTCCTCCTAATTACCCTATTGCTGTCACCCAGGTTCACAACCTATGTCATCCTTGCCTTTTTGCCCTCATTAAACCCCCATATCCAATCAGTAGCCAAGTCTTCGTGATTCTCCCTCTGTCCTCTCTACGACATCATCCTCTTGATTTCTGCTTACAACCCAACAACCCTAAAGGCATCAATCAGGTCCTTATCACCTCTTGCCTGCGTTATTGCAATTGCCTCCTAATTGGTTTTCCTACATCTAGTCTTTCTCCTCTCTAATCTGTCCTCCAAAGACTATCAAAATGATATTTCTAAAACACAAGTTTGACTATGTCACTGCCCCATCTTAGAAACTTCAAGGGCTTTTTTGTTGCTTCTAGAAAAAAGTAAAATCTCTTTATGGGTGACATTCAAATCTCTTTACTATCTGACTTCAGTCTATTTTTCTAAGATTATTGTACATTACTTTTCCTCATATGGGACATATTCTAGCCAAACTGACCTTTCTGGCTGCTCTTCACTCACAATATTCGATCCCATGTCTACTTTCCTTTACACAGCTTGTCCCCCATGCCTAGAATGTACTTTTTTCTCCCCCACCCCTTCATTGAATTCCCTAGGCAAGATTCAACTCAAGTTCTACCTTCTTCAAGAGATCTTCCCAAACTCCCCAATATTAATCACCCCTCTCCATCATTGTGTATTTTTCATATATTTGCATCTATCTGTGGAGGTGTTGCATTTCTCCCACCCCAGCCCCAATAGAAGGTAAGCTTCTTCTTGAAGTCAGAGATTATCTCACTTCTGTATTATATCTTTCAGGTTATTGGAGAAAGAGAATGACATAGGAAATGGAGACTTGACTTGAGACCAGAAAGACCTGGGCTCAAGACCAATCTCTGACCCATACTGGCTGTGTGACCTTGACTAAGTCACTTAATTTCTCAGTGTTCTAGGTCAGGGCTGTCCAAAATGTGTCCTCTGGGGCCACATGGAGCCCACAGTGCAATTTATGTGGCCCACCTACAAACACAGAAATTTACTTAAATGCTTTAGTAAAGGAAGCCGAGCTACTGTAGAGCTCTCACAAAAATGGCAAATCAAAATATGTTGTCTATTGTTTTAATAAAAATCCAAGGTTGGACAACTCTGTTCTAGGTAACTCTCCAAGACAATAATGTACAAAGAAGATGACAACTTGCATTGGTAAAGGGAAATCTCCTTACCCCAGAGCTCTCTATTTCAACAAAATCCTCATCCCCAGCACTTAACATAGTGTCTGGCACATAGTGGACACTTTACAGATACCAGTTGAATGATTGATTGCTCTCAGATAAGAAAATTTTGCATTATTTTTGTGCTATTTTGCCACAAAAGTTGACTGATACATTGATTCGTCTCCAGTTAACCAAAGTTGCTAATTTATGCAGCAGAGCCTTGCATTATTCATACTGTATCTCTATTTTACCAGAGATAAGAATTATGGGAATCACTTAGCACAGTGGGTAGGCTGTTGGGCGTGGAAGACGCATCTTTGTGAGTTCATATCCAGCCTCAGACACTTGCTAGCTCTGTGACCCTGGGTAAGTCACTTAACCTTGTTTGCCTCAGTTTCCTCATCTGTAAAATGAGCTGGAGGAGGATGTGGAGAACCACTATCTCTGCCAAGAAAACTCCAAATGGCGTCACAAAGAGTCAGATATGACTGAAAATAACCAAACAACAACACTCCCCAGGTGACTTGCCAAAGACACAATACATTTATGAGATTGCTCAAAGGTCACCCCTGTCCAAACTGGACAATGGTAAAGTCGAGGATTGAATGGGTTTTTATGATTTTGACTCTACCATTTATATTGATGACTATGTGACAATATCAGCCATGGTCATTCTCAATCAAATTCAACAAGCATTTATTAAACAACTACTATGCGCAAAGCACTGTGCTAGTTCTGAAAGAGAAAACAAAATTAATGAGAGAGAGAGAGAGCATATTTTCCTCATGTTCTCAGTATAGATGGAGCCAGTAGAAAGAGATTTGGATTTGAAATCAAAACACGAGGGTATAAATCCTGACTTTACTAATTGTAACTGAGGAAATTGGATCAGATGGCCTCTAGGTTCCCTTCCAGCTTTAAATATTTGATCTTTTGAGCCATCATACGAGGTAAGTATACTTTGTGTTGTTCTTCATTGCGTCATGATTGTGCATGAGCTGATGGAAATGAGGGTGTGTGACTCACATGGGAGAAATGACACAGATGAAGGGCCCTGGATGGAGAAGAGAACATGGGCTCAGGCACCAGGAAGTATTCTACATTCCTCCTAACCACTGGACAAGAGAGAGATAAGGGGTGAGAAATGAACTGGTCATGTCTACAGAGACCCATATCCCTGAACTTATTAGTATAAAGGAGAGCTAGGCAGAAAAGCAGTAGCACCAGGAGGCAATTCCAATTTAGAGAACCCTATTGGTTTGGTAATAGAACTGTTCCCTGCCTGCAATAGAGTGATATAGAGGCTTGAATCAAACCATGTCTCTTTAAATTGCTTGGTTTGAGATGTAACATTTTTCTAACCTATAAGATTTTAGATTGCTTGCTACAAAAAGTAGCCTCTTCTGACCATGTAGTAGCTGTTTTAATCTGTTTGGCTTATTTCCTCTTGCTTTTGTAGAAAAGGGATTGAAGTCTAGTTCTAAACAAGCAGAAAGTCTTTAACTCCTCAATGGGCAATACTATGCACCCTCCTCCTTCAATTCAAGGGAAGAATGGACTGTTCTTCCTGAGACAGTGACAGCCTTGCTATTTCCAGAGGCTCACCACAGACAGAAGCTAAAAACCTTTTTTTTTCTGCTCTCCCTGAAGAAAATTGTCCTTCAATCTCCTCCCCGACAACATTTCTGTAATTATGAGTAATATATTGTAAAGTTAATCCATGTTTGTATTAGAGACCCCATTATGTAATGCTCAGAGGATTGGATTCCACTGAAAGTCATCAGTAAAGGGAGTGTGATGAATTCTCTTGGTGGGTTGGGACAAGAGCCACAGGAATCTAACTGGATGAATGCACATGCACCACACCCTTAGACTGATGAAATGGATGCTATCACCCACAAAGGGGACAGATATGGACACAAAGGAAGTTTGTCCTCTGGGAACTATAGAGAACTTGTTGATTGACCCTAAATCCCCTCTGTTGCTAGGCCAAGCACATAACCACCCAAGATGATCATGGAACTGCTAGCATCTTGTCTTTGTTATCAGATAGAATCCTGCAACTGAGCAACAGCACCCCATGGTGGTAAAGTATCTTAAATTTAAATTCAACAGACTATTAAGCTCCTCATCTGTGGGTTGCAAAGACAAATAGGAAGCATTCCCTACCTTCAGGGAGAGGCAGCCCAAGTGGTATATTCATGCTATTGAAATACCAAAAGAGCATCAGGAGACATCCAGTCCATTGGGTACTATGGAGGGTTTGTGGGAAAACATCGACAAGATTTTCAGAGGATGAGAAAGTAGAGAGGGATTGCAGTTTAAATGGGAAGAAGGGATACCCACAGCAATAAATCAAGCATCCTCCAAAGTACCAAGTTAATTTATTTTGTTCGTTTTTGAAAATTAGGATTACACTCAAGAGTTCCTTACTTTCCACATAGAGCTTAAGGAAAAGACTAAATCAACAGAGTGTATTTGCTCTAGCCCTTTCTTGGAAACAATTATTCTGTGTCTTAGATAATAATAACCCTGGGAATCTTACCATTTTCGTGGTCTGCCCTGAGGAGAGTAAGATTGAGAATCACCAAAGCTGATGTTCAAACTTTCACCTTCTTTTTTCTTTTACCAAGAGATGGATTCTTTTATTATGCATAGTGAAGTAGTTAATAAAGTTTAGCTTCAGGGAACTTGGAACTATAAAAATTGATAAGTAACAAAAATTATATTTTCTGGGAGAAAAAAACAAAATTGAACATGGGATTTTCCTACAAAAAGACAAATAATAAATTTGGTATAGCAATTATTTGCCTACTGAAATCTTCATACTTGCATACATCATACTTGCAAAAAGGCAGTGGTGAAAGAAAGAGATAAAAAAGGAGGGTTATTTTCACCTATGTGTATATATGCATATAAGTGTGCAAGAAAAACATCAACTGAATAATTGACTATAAAATTATTTATACCACTTTTATTGAAGTGTATTCATTTTTTTTCTACCAAGAATTTCCAATTAAATGGGCAGAATTAAATAAACTGAGTAATACAATTCAAAGAAGGTCAATATAAGATCATTGAAGGAAAAAAAGAGTGGCATTTATATGGGTTGATTCATGACACGTAGAATCATGGCGAACTTTCCCACCTTTGAGACCTGTCATCTAGCTGAAGATTGCATTTTTCCCCTTCAGAACATGGTCATTTGTTCCACTTAGGTGATTAGCTCTGTCACTCCAAAGAGAACCAAATGCAATTCAAGTCTTAAAGAAACCACATTAATCATAGTCAGGTCAGTGCCATCAGTTAACCCATAGCTTACACCTGGGAAAAGAGAATGCTTATATTCCCATTTTGTAGAAATGGACATTAAAATAAATAGATGAAGCTGACTCATTTCAAGAATCACAATGTGAGAGATATGTAAAGGCAGGAACAGATGTCTGAATCCCTGCAGAGCTGAGTTCTCTCTGGTCTTCCTCACATTCTCTACTCATCCAATCATTCCTGATCTGTGGATAACAATTCCACCCTGGAAGCAGGTAATATAGGAGTTAATTCAGACATACTAGAAACTTCAAGGCCCTTTTCATGAACATAAGGTCCCTGAGGGCCCCAAATATTTCATTTTTGTCTTTATATTACAAGACTTAGCACAGCACCTGGTGGCATATAATAGGCATTTAATAAATGCTTGTTGAATGGAAAAAATTCAGTAAAGTCCAATTTCTGATAGAAATCCATTTCAAGTTTTTGACTCAAGTAAGAGTGATAAGAATTTTAGCTTCTATGTCTTGAAGGTGAAGGACTTGGATTCTCCTTCTTCAGAAAAATACACTCTTATCTATTCACCCTCTGGGAGGGAAGGGTCAATGAGATCCATCATTTAAGACCTAGATATTATTTTGTTTTAATGAAAGCTAAATGCCCTGAAAGGTAGAAACCAAATTTCCAAATTCCCAGACAACTAACAGCCATCTAATTTTCCAAGGGACTTTGCTTATGCTTTAGGTAGCTTGGGGAAAAAAAATTTAGTGAGTCAAAAATAAGCATTTATCAAGCACTTACCATGTGCTAGACACTATACGAAGCACTAGTGTTACAAAGAAAGGCAAGGTCTGTCCCTGCTGACCCCACGTTCTAATGAGGAAGACAACATGTAAGCAACTATGTCGAAATAAATATAAATAGTGTAGACTGGCAGTAATCTCAGAGGGAAGGTCCTAGCATTAAGGGAGACTTGGACATATTTCTTGCAGTAGGTAGAATTTGAGCTGAGACTTGAAGTAAGCCAGAAAAGCCTGGAGGTGAAAACAAGCAGGAGAAATCCCCAGGAATGGGAGATAGCCACTAAAAATATATGGAGATGAGAGATTAAATGAAAAACAGCAAAGGGGCCAGTGTCCCTGAATCATAGAGTACATGGAAGGAAGGAAAGCATAAGAAGACTGGAAAGGTAGTAAGGGGATAGATTATGAAGGGTTTTAAAAGCCAAAGGATTTTATATTTGATTCTTTTTTTAAATATCTGTGTTTGGCTTTTATTTATTTATTTTTTGGGCAGGGCAATTGGGGTTAAGTGACTTCCCCAAGGTCACACAGCTAGTACATGTGTCAAGTGTCTGAGGGCAGATTTGAACACAGGTCCCCCTGACTCCAGGGCTGGTGCTCTACTTACTGTGCCAGCTAGCTGCCCCTGTATTTGATTCTTTAGGTAATAGGCAGCCACTGTAGTTTATTGAGTAGGGATATGTCACACCTGCACTTTAGGAAGATCACCTTGTCAGGTGGAGTGGAAGATGGATTGAAATGAGGAGAGACTTCAGACACGGAGGCCAATCTGATTGTTGTTACAATTGTCTAACCAGAGGTGGGGAACCTGTAGCCTCAAGGGAGGTCCTATGTGGCCCTCTAGGTCCTTAAGTGCAGCCCTTTGACTGAATCCAAACTTCACAAAACAAACCCCTTTAATAAAAGGATTTGTTCATAAAACTTGGACTCAGTTAAAAGGCTGCGTTCCAAGGACCTAGAAGGCCACATGTGGCCTCAAGGCAGCATGTTCCCCACCCCAGATCATTAGATGTTGCTGAAGGTCTCTACCTGGGTGGTGGCAATATCAGAGGAAAGAAAAGAGAATATACAAAGGATGTTGTGACAGTAAAATTTACAGGATTTGACAACAGATGGGATATGGACAGTTATAAAGAGTGAGTAGTCAAGGATAACACTGAGGTTTTGAGAATAGGTAACTATGACAATGGTGGTACCCTTAACATCATAGGAAATTTAGGAGGAAAGGAGAGTTTGGGGGAAAGATAACGAATGAGTTCAGTTTTAGATACATTGAGTTTAAGACGTACATTACATCCTATTTGAAATGTCCAATAGGCATATGGAGATGCGAGACTGAAGGTCAAGCAAAAGTTTAGGGCTGGATACATAGATATTAGAATCATCTGCATAGATATGATAATTGAATCCATGGGAGCTTTAGATATCACCAAGGGAAATAGTACAGAGGGAGAAGAGAAGAGGTCCCAGTCCTGGGGGATGTCCATCATTAGTGAAAGGGGATACGAAGATCCTGCAAAGGAGACAGAGAAGAAATGTTCAGATGGGTAGAAAGAGAATCAGACAGAGTAGTGTCACAAAAACCTAGAGACAATAAAGTGTCAAGGAGGGCAACCAGAATATATGTCATCTTGGAGTGGGGGGGAGGGTAGAAATGGGGAGAAAATTTGTAATTCAAACTCTTGTTAAAAACAATGTGAAAACTAAATACGTGAAATAAATAAATTTAAAAAAAAACAGTCAAGTTTTAAAAAAAGAGAGAATAAAGTGTCAAAGAGAAGAGTGTGATCAACAGTGTTAACAGCTGAAGTGAAGAAAAGAAGTAGGAAGAATGAGAAAATAGGTCAATCGGTTTGTCAATAAGAGATCATTGATTATTTTGGAAAAGCCAATTAAAGTTGAATGAAGAGGTTCATTCAGACCACTGAATGTTAAGACAGTACTGAGAGGAAGGAAAATAGAATCATCTATTGTAGACAGCCTTCTCAAGAAGTTTGATGATTAAAGGAAGAAAGTATATAGGATGATAGCTAGCCAGGATGGGTGGATCAAGTGAAGGTTTTAAAGGTTAAGGGAGACATAGACATATTTGTAGATAGCAGGAAAGCAGCCAAGAGACAATTAGAGATTGAAGATTATTGAGAGAATAAGGATGATAGATGGGAAAATCTGGGAGAAAACAGGTTATAATGCTATCAGTTGTGTATGTAAAAGGGTTAGCCTTGGCAAGGAGAAAAGCCACTTTTTCATGTGAGACAGAGGTGAAGTAGGAAGCAGCAGAGAAAGGTGTCTGAGTGATGTGAGATAAAGATCGGGGGAAAAGAAGCTTTCAGTGAATGGCCAGCAAAATCTAAGACAAAGTTCTAATTAGAAAGAGTAGGGGGAAGGAGGAGCCATGAGAGGTTTGAGAAGGGATAGAAAGGTTTGAAAAAGCCACTGTGAGCAGTGGGATAGTGCACCAACTAGGAAAGTGCAAAAGGATTGCCTTGCTGTGGTAAGGGCCCAGTTGAAGCGATTTATCATAAATTTGTAGAGGACCTAGTACACATGATTTAGTGATTTTCTCCAGCATCCTTCAGCACTTGTCACAACATAAATAGCAAACTCAAGAATATGATTATCATTCACATCCATCTTTTACATGGTCCCAAATTCACTCCATCCTAATCAAATAACACTTTTTCTTTAAAAGATGAATAATTTCCACGTAGGGCTTTATCAGAATTCATGAATTGTTCCTATAAACCAACAACCGATAAGAACGATAAGCTCATTGTTAGAAGAGTGTAAGGGGCATGAACCACCACACATCCAACCTTCTTCTTTGATGAGGGTGAACCTGAATACTCAACACTCCAGACCCCTTTCCCTTCAAACAGTTTAGAAATTCAAAATAATCTTTTTTTCTGTTACTGTACCCCTTCTCAGTGCCCTGTGAATCTTCTGGGGGTGATGACAATGACTATGATGACAGTGACAATGATGATGGTGGTGGTGATGATGATGATGATGATGGTGATGGTGATGATGATAACTGACATTTATATAGGACTCTAAGGTTTACAAAATACTTTACATTAATTGGTGGTTTTCAGGTAAATGCTCCTATTATTCTCCTTCCAGAAATGAAAACACAGGGGCTCCAGATGAGCAAATTCATATATGATCCCTTCAGAATGATTGGTGACATTATCGTACTTTTGTGAATTTAAGCAACACACCTGAGCCAAGGCAGCCATGTCAGGTGTGTTGGTAAGCAAAATGGGCTCTTAGAACATAGTTCAATAAGTGCCCTTGAAAAGTTTGGTTTGTTTCCTTTGAGTAATTCAGTGTATTTCATTGAGCCTTACTAGGTGCTAAGCCCCAGGCCCAAATCCCTATTAGGTGTAAAACCTATGTGGGTGTGGATTGGTAACTAAAGTGGGGCCCAAGGTGGGGCTAACTCAGGGGAGGGCCTAGTTTACAAATGAGTTTGAGTGATAGGTTTGGGACATCAGAGGCTCTTAGACCATGTGGATTTAAGTTGCCTCTTTGTGATGATTTTAGGTCACAAGGGGTGAGTCGCATGTGTGACTCACCCCTGATGCTGAAAAAGATACAGAACCAGAGGTGGCCTCTCTTTTTTGGAGTTCTTACCCACACCAGTGGTGGCGCGCGTGACTCTGGGCCAGCCATTGTTCTGAGCTCCCGGGCTGAACCTAGATGTTGGTAACTATGAATTGTATTGGGTCTGTCTGTTTGTAATTTGTTCAGGGCTCTCACTTGTGCTGGTGTGCTGATGCAGAGACTCTGGGCAGCTGTAGCTAAGGGTCCTCCAGCTTGTAACCCAGATGCTGGGACTTTGTTAAACTCTGGTAACTATGTATTGGGATTTGAATCAGACAAGGTCTGTCTGTGGATGTTTGTACTTTGTTTGTATTTTGTTCTGAAGTTCAGGGTACTGGCTTTTTCCCCTGAACTAAGTGAATGATATTCGTATGCTGAATTAAAGTAAGCTTGTCAGCCCCTTCATGTAGCTTTCCTTAGTTAAGCAGATCAAAAGAACCTGTGCTTTTGCAGTGTTCTGGTAGCGTTCTTGTTGTTGGGCTTTCCCCCCCCCCCCACAACAGCTGCTAGCTGGATTGTTGAAACATCAGGTTAACTTTTTGTGTCTCCTTTCAGAGAGCTTACCCTCACTTCCCCTTTGATATATGTCTCTTCAGCTATTCCCATTCAGTGTTCCCTATCCACCAACCCCTCCCTACCCACGCACCTTGTTTGGTGAATGCTGAGGTAAAGAAGGCTCAGTCCTCCCTCACATCTCTGTCTTCCTGTGTCTCAAGGTGAGCTGGTGATGCAAGCCCACATTTTTGCCATTCCTTTCTCTGTTGCCTAGGTCACAGAGGAGAAGAGGAAAATTGAACAGAATACCAATAGCCCAAAGCACTGCCCAAGTTAAATTTGGGTGGTTGACTATTTCACTGATTTTACTGTAATGTCACATAGGTGCCCCATTTTCCTTTTCCCCCTTTTCCCTTTATTGATCTTGCTTGCTGCCTACCTGATTATTCATTCTGATTTTTAATGATCCTTTTCAGCCATCCCAATGTTCCTGGAATCTGACATTTCTACCAGCTGGGGCTTTAATGTTTTCCTACTGAGGCTTTACCTGGGGCACCAAGTGTGACAAGTCTCTATAATTTGGCTTTCCTTCCCCCATCAATTTTTCTGAAAATTGAATCTCTTGCACTACAACCCCAATGACAACATTTTCGACTTACTATGTTTCCTAGGAAGCTATAATTACTAGGGGTACTCCACATTCTACATGGCTTGTTATATTCAGACCATTTTTTCCAGTAACATCATCCAGAAGAATCTTTCAAATAGTTGGTGGCTCAGAAAGCTGTTGCCTTCCTTGAGTTTCCATATTTTTTTCCCTGGTGATCTCCTGCTTGATCCAAAAGTCTTTGATAATCCTCAACAAAAACATCTTTCTCAAACATGAATTGATGTACTAGATATGCCAGAATAACATGTTAACATATAATTCTTGTTTGGTATGGAGATTTTGAATAGCTCTGTGTGGGACCTTCCTAGGAAGAGCCTTTCATTAGAAACTATGAAGTCTGTGCAGCCTAGTATGCAAACAAGGAAGCAATACCATCTGTCCTTTTATATTACTAAAAAAAATTTATCCCTTCTTGGCCTAGGAAAAAAAGAAGGTAAAATTTTAATAGATCTTGGCTGCAGGTATGGCATCCTGCTATAACCAACAAAAGTTCCCACGTGCTACAATTAACAAGCATTTTATAAGTGTCTCCTACATACTGTGAACTATGTTAGGCACTGGAGATACAAAGACAAAATGAAAACAGTCCCTGCCCTCAAGAAGCTTATGTTGTATTGAGGGAAACAATGTGTATATAAATTGGTGTAGAGAAAATAAATACAAGGTTTTTTTTTCAATTGAGGTGAAGTAAAGGACTAGCTGCTAACACATACCTGGGCTTGTTGACAAAGCAAGGGGGGCACTTGTTCTCTGACCATTTAACAATGAGTCATCTTTTCTACAGTCGGGATTCAAATGCAAGTGCCTGTTGTTTGGGAGAAAATCTAAGAGGGGCTGATTCACATGATGAGCCTAAATATGTTATACAATTACATTAGGATTATACACCTCCACATTGAATGGGGGCACATATCTCAGGATTGACAGTCTCCTCAGCTTGGAAACTAACAAAAAAATCAATATCCTGACAATGACCTTGTCAGCAAGTTATTATGGTTCTTGAGGAAGGGGAACAGAGAGAAGTTTTTCACAGAAGTTAGAAGAAAAGGAAAAATGAAGGAATCGACACTCTATATTGCATTTGAAAGAAAAGACATTGTGACCCTCAAAAATCCACCTCTGCGGTTACCTTTAGTCTTTTTTTTTGTTTCCCAGATACTTACAAATGTCATGTAACATATTTTCTTTGGATGAAATTGGTACAAGGGAATTCAACCCTTGTACAAGGGTGGATGGGTCATTGCTTGGCTTTGATGTTATCTGAGGAAAGTATCTGAAGGCATCAGTGATATTCAGGCCAAAGAGAATCTAAATTATTATTGCTCTTCTTTATTTTCAAGAAAATTATTTTTTATGAACTTATACTCTGAATATTTTAAATCAGGATGTTTTACAAGAAGTTCCAACCATTATCTTTAATGAAATTATTGATTGCTTCTATGATTTGTCCTCTGACCCACTCATTCTTTAGGATTAATTATTTAGTTTATAATTAATTTTAGTTTATGTTTCCAAGACCTTTTACAGAATGTAATTTTATTGCATTATGATCCCAAAAGGGTACATTATTTTCTAACTTTTCTGCATTTGCTTATGAGGTATATATGTCCTAATGCATGGTCAGTTTTTGTGAAGGTGCCATGGACAGATGAGAAAAAGTAATACTCTTTTCTATTTTCATTCAATATTCTCCAGAGGTATAACATACCTAACTTTTCTAAAATTCTATTTGTTTCCTTAATTTCTTTCTTGTTTATTTTATGGTTAAATTTATCTCGTTATAAGGGGGGGGAAATTGAGCCCCACACACACACACACCCACACACACACACACACACTAGTGGAATTTTGTTGTCTATTTCCTCCTATAACTCATTTAACTTTAAGAATTTGAATGATATACATTTTAGTGGGGATATGTGCAGTATTGATATTACTTCATTGTCTGTGGTACCTTCTAGTAAAATGTGGTTTCTTTGATTTTCTCTTTTAATTAGGTCTAGTTTTGCTTTTGCTTTGTTTGAGATGACAATTGCTACTCCTGCTTTTTTTTACTTAAGCTGAACCATAATAGATTCTGCTTCAGTCCGTTGTTTTAACTCTGGGAGTATCTTTCTGTTTTGAGTGTATCTATGGCAAACAACATATTGTTGGATTCTGGTTTCTAAATCCATTCTGCAATCTACGTCAGTTTTATGGGTGAGTTCATCCCATTCACATTCACAGTTATGATTGCTAATTTTGTATTTCCCTTCAGCCTACTCTCTTCAAACTGTCCTTTTCTTTTTTGGCCCATCCTTTCTCAAAAGTATGTTTTGCTTCTGACCACTGCCTCCGTAAATATATCCTCCTTCTAAAAAACTCCTCTTTTCTCTTGCCTATACTCCTGTTGAGTAAGATGAATTTCTATACTAAAGTATGTGTATATACTCTTCCATACTTGAATAAGTTCATATGAACTTGAGGTTTCCTGCTCCCCCACACCACTCATTTTCCATTCCATTATAAAAATTGTCCCTTGTGTACTTCTTTTTGTGAGATAATTTTCCCCCTTCCACATCTCCCTTCTCCCTCTCCCAATGTATCCTTTTCTCACTCTTCAATTCTTTTTTTGAAATCATCCAACAAATAGGCCTGCCTATACCCTTTGTCTAAGTAGACTTCTTCTAACTATCCTAAAGATGACAACTTTTTAAGGGTAATGTGTTTCATCTTCCAATATAGGAATTTAATCAATATGATTTCTCACTCATATTCATCTTTTATGAGTTTCTCTTGAGTCTTGTATTTTAATATCAAATTTTCTATCAGCTCTGATCTTTTTATCAAGAAGGCTTGAATGTCTTCTGTTTCATTAAGCATCCATTTTTCCCTATGTAGGATTATTCTTGGTTTTGCTGGATAGGTTATTCTTAGTTGTAATTTTAGCTCCTTTGCCTTCTGTATTATCATATTCCAAACCCCCCATTCCTTTATAGTAGTAACTGCTTGTAATGGCAAGCAAAACAGGACTTTCCACTGTTCTTTGCTTGTATGGGGCAGGTACAGTGGGATCTTTTGCCTTGGAATGTTTCTCAGCACTAAGACAATCTAGAGTCATTGAATTATATATGATGTGGTGCTGCTGGTTGGAGATTTCCCACACTCTTGGTGTTAGTGGTTTTCATACTCTAAATGGTAAGCCTCAAGTGACCCAGGGCCCTGAGACAGGTACAGAAGATCCCAGGTTGGCATTTGACTTTTGGGGGCTCACTCACGGAAGGAGTGTTGAGACTCTGGGCAAGCCATTGTAACTGCCCCCTGGCTTTTCTAACCCAGACCCGTTGGCTCTTCTCTGGTAACTATGCATTGTGATTTGAATCAGACAAGGTCTGTCTGCTGGTGTTTGTGATTTCTGTTTGTATTTGCCTTGAAGTTCAAGGGGCTGATCTTTTTCCCCCAGAACTAAGTGAATGATATATGTATATTTGATTAAACTGAGATTGTTCATCCCTTAAAGTTGCCTTCCTTAGAAAAGCAGATTAAAGAACCTGTGTTGGCAGCCCTCTGTGTGCTGGTTGTTGTTGGTCTTACACCTCAGCAGTAGCTACTAACCACATTGTTGTTACACGGCTAAGTCTTATATGATCCTGACTGTAGAGCTCGACAATGCCTGAATTTTCTTCTCTCTGTCTGTTTGCAATATTTTCTCCTTGACCTGGGAGCTCTGGAATTTGGTTATATTATTTCTGGGAGTTTTCATTTGGGGATTTCTTTCAGGAGATGACCTGTGGATTCTTTCAATTTTGTCATTTGGCTCTAGATTATCTAGGCAGTTTTCCTTTATAATTTATTAAAATGTGATATCTAGGCTCTTTTGTATCGTAAGTTTCAGATAGTCTAATAATTCTTAAATTATCTCTCTTCAATCTATTTTCTAGGTCTGTTGCCTTTCCCAAGATATGTAACTTTTCTTCTATATTTTTTATAGGTTTGACGGTGTTTTATTGTTTCTTGATGTCTCTTGGAATACATTAGCTTCCACTTGACCAATTACAATTTTAAGGAGTTATTTTTTCAGTGAAGTTTTGTACCTCTTTTACTATTTGACTAATTCTGATTTTTAAGGAATTTCTTTCTTTAGTATTTGTGTGCCTCTTTTACTAAACTGTTTATTCTCTTTCATAATTTTCTTGCATAGCTCTCATTCATTTCCCAGTTTTTTTTTCTTTACCTCTCTTATTTGATTTTGCTGGGGGAAGGCAGGGCAACTGGGGTTAAGTGATTTGCCCAAGGTTGCACAGCTAAGTGTGTCAAGTGTCTGAGGCCGGATTTGAACTCAGGTTCTCCTGAATCCAGGGCCAGTGCTCTCCTCACTGTGCCATGTAGCTGCCCTTTATTTGATTATTTTCTTAAATTGGTCTTCTTAAAATTCTATTTAGCCTTTCTAGAAATATTTGTTGGGCTTGTGTTCAATTTAAATTGTTCTTTGAGACTTTGCTTGCAGATGTTTTTAGGTCATCATCTTCTTCTGAGTGTCTTGATCTTCCTTGTCATCATAGTAGCTTTTTATGGTCTGGTTTTTTGTTGTTGTTATTGTTGTTGTTTGCTCATTTTTTCAGTCTGCTCCTTGACTTTGGACTTTATGTTTAGAGTTGTGCTCTCCTCATCTCTCAGATGGGATGACTGGAATGAGCTTCTGTCTATTACGTCCTTTTGCTTTCACAGCTTGATTCTTGGGGCCTTTAGGTTTTTGTTAGCTCCAGGCCAGTGCAATCTGGGAAGAGATCTAGTCACTTCCCTCCTCTTCTATACTTTGCTCCTTACCAAGACAGGGCCCGTGCTCTCCCTTGTGACTGTGACCCAGAACTGGGTAATAGGAAACAGAGCCGCCAAATGGCACCTGATTTTATACCCAGTGCTAGAAAAAGGATTCCCTAGGATAGCTTTCTGACCAGCTGCCTCATACTCTTGGGAAGCCTATACCCCAATATCCAAAGACCTCTTTGTTCTGTCTTTCTAAGGTGCCCTGAGATGAAAAATGACTCACCATGACTTTTCCTCGGTTTCCCACTATAAATTCTATTCATAGCAGTCTCTGTGGTCTCTGGGCATTTTGGGGGAGGGGTTTTGGGGGAGGTTTGCTATTGCGGCCTTTTACTCTGCCATCTTTACTCCACCACCACCACTGTCCTCAGTTGTTAGTACTCTCCTCTCCCAAATTACTAGTGTTTATTTTGTATATTCCTTATGCATAGTTATATGAGACCACATTACATTGCCTCAGTAGAAAATAAGTCCCTTTAGGGCAAGAACCATTTCACTTTTGTCTCTATATCTCTAGTGCCAGCAAAATACCTGCTAGATGGTAGGAAGTAAAAAAATGTTTATTAAATGATTGATTCCTCTTACTTCACATAGCATTTCCTACCTCTTTTAATTAGGATTATTTCATTCTTTGTATTTATATCCCCAGAATTCAGCCTAATACCTGGCACACAGTAGGCACTTAATAAATACTTGTAGATTGATTTTATTATACAGAAATCTCATTAACATCTCATTAACCGTTTCACTGAAGACTCTGTGTTGTTCAGCAACTTCTTTTTACTGGGGCATGCTAAAGAAGAAGGTGTACTTGATGAAAATCATAGATGCAACACCTGTGATTGAATGCATAAAGAACGAATATGCTAAAATTGACAGCAATGTGGAGTTATTGCATCGAGCTCACGTGAATCTTGCAAATCGCATCAACCTTTGCAACACAAGTGATGGAAATCATATTGAAGATGTTGTTTGTTAATATTCCAATTAAATAAAGTGTTCTTGAAAATTTCATTCATTTCATTTCTTGAAAATATGCATTTTTGCCTATGTGTCCAGACTTTAGGAACACCCTGTATACTGTTCTACACTGTAGTGATTGCATAGTACTGAATATTTTATGCAGTGTATCATATAATAACTGATAGGGAAAGAGATCAGTCTGAGTTCATGAGAAATCAGAATGAATTAAATTTTTAAAAGAGATGAAATTTTGTTAGGCTCAAGTATTCCCAGTAACTTGGACTCCACTAAACAAATCTTACCCAGAAGTCTTTAGGAGACCTGACTTATTTAATGATATATTATTTACATGTAGATGATTGCATCCAGAGTCCTTGCAACCATTTTATCCTCTTAAATAGCTTGATCATTCCCTCCCAGAAATCTCATTTTAGACCAATTTGCTTAGTAAATTCTTCCTTCATATAAACTACAAATGGAAACTTCAGCCCAGTTGCTGTCCAAATGATCACATTCCAAATTAGCTGTCTCAGTTAATGACATTTTACTGAGATTTTTAGACTTTGGTTGTGCTTGTTGACCTTCCTCATCAGGGCCCATGAGAGTGAAGTCATTTTATGTCAGATAGTGCTTTGTAACACTAAGGCAAAACCAGGAAATGCCTCCCACTAAAGCATTTAAATGACTCCCCAATTCCTTAACTGTCAAGGATATTTCTACTGATTTGTAGACTACTGCTCCTAGAACTGAGCTAAAAATTCTAGCCTATGAAAAGCCCATGGCTCTCTTTATTTTATTACCAGGGGTTTGCTCATTATGGTCAAGCATCAGACAGTAGCTGAAACTCCTTGCGTTTTGGGGGGTTTTTGTGCTCAGGTAACAAGGAAGCCACATCAATGGCTCACTTAATCCCCAGAGCCAATTAAATCTTGAGGTTAGTTTCAATACCTAATAAGGAAAAACTAGCTTAACAAGCATGCCTTAGGATGGTATTCGTGGTGCCTTAGATTGTTAGTGCTGGTTCCTTAGGATATTACTCTTGCCGCATCATGGTTTCGAGTCATCTCATAACCCTTGCTTATCCTCCACTGGACACATTCCAGTTTGTTAATGTCTGTTCTGAAAATGTGACATCTAGATCTACACACAGGACTATAGATGCAGCATAGTTATCATGCTTTCTTTTTTTGGAGGGGGAAGGCAGGGCAATTGGGGTTAAGTGACTTGCCCAAGATCACACAGCTAATAAGTGTGTCAAGTGTCTGAGACAGGATTTGAATTCAGGTCCTCCTGACTCCAGGGCCAGTGCTCTACTCACTGCACCACCTAGCTGCCCAAGTCATCATACTTTCTTGATCTCGATATTATACTTTAAATTTTTGAGTGTGCCTTCTGCGCTTTCATCTCACTTATCACTTTTAAGAAGTCAAGTATTTTTATCTAAGCACAGAGACTTGTAACACTCTTCTGAAGACCTTCTTCTAGGCTGAACTGTCTATTAATCACCACTTTGAGTTCAATTAGCTATGTACTTCCAGGCTCACCAAATGAACAAAAGTCTAGTCCAGGAGTTGGGAACCTGCCGCCTCAAGACCACATATGACCCTAGTTCCTTGGGTGTAGCCCTTTGACTGAGTCCAAGTTTTATAGAACAAATCTTTTTATTAAGGTGATTTGTTCTGTGAAGTTTAGTTTCAGTCAAAGGGAGACCTGAGGACCTAGAGGCCCCAGGGGGCCTCGAGGTCACAGGTTCCCCACCCCTGGCTGTCCATATTTCCTTCTTGAATTTTTCCTTCTTGATTATTTTTAGAAAACATATTCAAAGTTTTGCTGAAATTCAAATATATAATGCTCTCAGCGTTCCCCCAAACTACTATTTTATTATCTTTTTGGGAGAATTTGAAACGAGATTAGTTATTCATTCATTCAACAAATGTTTGTTAACTCCTACCATCTTCTAGGCAATGGGAATACAAAAACAAAACTAAGGCAATCCCTGTCCTCAGGGAGCGTATATTACATTCTCAATAAGAGGAGAACAATATATACAGGAATAACTAAATACAAAACAGATACAAAATAGACACAAATATGTATTTCCAGCAGGAAGAGCATCAATAACCAGGTTTATCAGGAAAGGCTTTGTGTAGCAGATGGCTTGAATCAAATCTCAAAGGAAGTCAGGGCATCTAGAAGGTAGAAGTGGGAAAGAATGGATGCCAGGCATAAAATGCCTATGTAGAGGCAGGGAGATGAGATATAGAATGGCATGCACAGGAAACAGTAAATATGCCAATTTGTTTGGAACCTAGAGTACGTGAAGGACACTAATAGTCTGTGATCCTTACATTCAATCACGTGACAAGTTTTGCGAATTCCTTCTCCATCACCTTTTCACTACTCACACTCTTCACCTCTTTCCTCTCCCTTCCTGAACTCTTTACCTTCTTCAATTAATCCTTCACACAGCTGACAAACTTATATTTCATATTCACAGGTCTGACTGAATCGTATTCCTGGGCAAAAAGTTCCAGTGATAAAATATCTCTTCAATGATTGTCTCAGTTAATTAGAAAATGTGATACCATTTATAAAAAATGGTGATGAGATAATTTTTCAAGAACATTTCTTTGCTATAAAACTCATTATAGGTATAGTCCTATGAGTTGTTTAGTGGTACCAAGGGCTTAATGAAATACCAGGGAGAAATAGGTCATAAAAGCCGCCTTATTAAAAAATGAATGCCAAGTTTACTAAAAGTATAGTTTCTGCTGCACTCATGGTCCTGAGTGACAGGATATTAATTTGTGAAGATTTCACAGGGTAAGAATATAGGGGGTACTCTCTTCTCACATTTCTGGAATGGGGAATGTCTGAGGGAGTAGGAGAGGTTTGGAATTTACCTTGCAGTAACTTACCTAACTTCGGAAAGTCAGGGCATGAAGCTGTAGGTGACCCTCCCTTCCCCCTCTCTCGGTGCTCGCACAAGAATTTACCAAATAGGGAGATAATGGACTACCTGTGAGGACTCTTTGTTCTCTGCCTCCAGGAAGTCCCCCTCTCCTTCCTCATTCCTTCTCTTTTACCTTAGCCACTATCTTGCCAATATAGTAGCTAATAAGGAAAAGTATGTACGGATCGGCTCTGTTTGATTTCCTGGTTCTTGTCTAGATTTTCGCCCCTAGATTGTAAGCCCACCTCTCAGCCAATGGCAAGAAGGGATAGAGGTGGCAGCGAATCATTTTGCTAAGGTATATCTATTGGTGCATTTTCTTGTAACTTGCCTCACTCCACTAGTTCATCCTAGTGGAGGTGACACCCAATCTCATGAGGTTTGTAAAATAAATGTTCCTTTGCTTTTGCCTAAAGGCACACGTCTTCATATATTGACCTTTTCATACCACAGCAGTCTAGTGGAAAAAAAAATTCTTGACTAAAAGTTGAAACTCTAGACCTAGATCTGCAATTACTCCAAATGTAACATAGGTTTCCATATTTGTAAGCTGGAGATAGCTGTCCTACTAATGTATATGATCATAAAATTTAGGACCTAGAGATTGTATCCAGCTTCCTAAAAAGGAGAAGGACAGAAGGCCTAAGAGGGTCAAATAAATAACCCCAAATCCCATGGCTCATTCCTAGAAGCAAGAACTGGAACTCATGTGCCCCTGACTCTTGGTCCACTTCTTCTCTCCATCAACATCATATTATTTAGGGCAAAAGAGGGACAAACAATCTTTCTGAGAAGCACCAATTGCATAATCACTTCTCTAATTCAATGCTAGAGTACAAATAAGTTTTTCATCCGAATCTGTCTTTAATAGATCTATATTTTTTAATTTCCTTTCTCATCACTGCTAATCATCAAGATCACTGTGTAAATGAAAACTTTATATAGCTTTTTTTTCCTATTTATTGAGTGACATCTCAAAACTGCTGTTTGTGAAATCTCGATTGTTTCCATGGAGATAAACTGCAATATCAACCCTAGTCATAAATCAGCCTAAAAATGAATCTTACAAAAAGGGGGCTGGGTGAACAGGAGGATTTTTATCTAACGCAATAAAGAAAACTCAGAAGAAAGTAAAAAGGGAATCCAGTGAGTAGTCTTGAACATTTTCCCATTTAGAAGGCCGGTTGTTGTTTTGTTTACAATTTTTTGAAATTCCTGTTTCAATTTGATATCATACAATCATTGTATAAGGATCTATTATGGTTGTTATCTATGCCAGGCACTATGCAAAGCTATCTGTGAACATAGGAAAGGAATGAAGGCATTAATGCACTTAATCAAGGGTCACAATTATGTGCTAAGCTGACTTTACAATTTATACTCGTTTTGATGGTCAAGCCCTTGGGAATGTAAGTGCTCTCATTATCTCTAATTTATACTTGAGGAAACTGAGAGGTCAAGTGTACTATGGCCCAGGGTTATCACAGCTAGTAAATGTTCCTGAGACCAGAATGTGAAGCTCACGGTTGTTCTGACCCCTGGCTCATATAACTCTATACACTGTGTTGCCTAGTTGCCTATGGGCAAAAACAAACAAATAAACAAATCAGCAACCCATGAGCGAACTATTTGTGCAAGACAGACAAGGAGATGATGGAATGAAGTACTATTGAAAAAGCTGGCGGCCGTGTTGTAGAAATGAAGAGTGTGTGGAGCAGATAAATAGAAAACTCAACCTGGAAAGGTAGCAAAGAACAGCTGAAGAGGGTTTAAATGCCAAACTGAGAATTTTGTAATTTATCTAAGAGGTAATAGGGAGTTGTTAAAGATTTTTAGTAGAGAGGAGTGACATGTCAGACCTCTGTTTTGGGATTATCATTTAAATAGTCATGTAGGGGATGAATTAGAGAGGAAGAGAGGGGAGCAAGAAGGCCAGCTAGCAAGCTATAGCAATAATCCATGTGAAAAGTGTTGTGCTGTGGGCCTTATCAAAGGGTAATTAAATGAAGAGCTGTGATGTGCATATAAAACATAAATTAGAAATGAAAGAGTGGCAATAGTGAACAGATGTAGAAATTGAGGGCGAAAAAAGAATCGAGGACGTGTTTAAAGTTGCAAACTAAGTGAATGGAAGGGTGATGGTGCTATAAACATAAAGAAGAAATTTGGAGGAGGGGTAGGTTTTGGGGACAGATAATGAATTCCGTTTTGGATATGTTGATCATAAGATACATACGAGAAATACAGACAGAGAAGTCCCTCAGTCAACTGGTAATACAGGACTGAAGTTTAAAATGAGATTAGAGTTGTCTATGTAGATCTAGGAGTTATCTGTATAGGGGTGGTAATTAAACCCTGGTCACTGATGAGGTCATCCAAGGAATAGAGGGTAGATTTGGTGGTTGGTAGATTTCCTTTATTCTGAAGAGGACCAAATGACCTCACTATGTTGGGCTTAAGATACAGTGTGTCTGACCATGGCTGATCAAACCAATAAGAGCTTGGAAGGCTCCATCACAGGTCAGGCATAATGAAGAGTCCATATAAGCATTTGTAATGGGAGGAAATCTCTAAATTTGCACATCTCACATTTCTTTTGAGCTACTGCAATTCTGTTTCACCTCATAGAGCACAGCACCTTCTTTGATGCAGGCATCAAAGGATTCCATACTGCCCCAGTCCTTTTCCAGAGTCTCTCATTTCATGCCAGTCAATTCCAAAGTTCTCAGAGACACCTTCAAAGTGTCCTTGTATTGCTTCTTCTGACCTCCATGTGAGCACTTGCCTTGAGTGAATTCTCCATTAAAATAGTTTTTTTAAGCAAATGTACTTTTGACATTCAGACAATCGTGCCAGACCATAGGATCTGTGCTCTCTGCAGTAGAGTTTGAATGCTTGGCAGTTTAGCTTAAGAAGGGACTCAAGTCTGGTACCTTATCTTGCAAGGCAATCTTCAGAATCTTCTTAAGACAATTCAAATGGAAGTGAGAGTAGGAGGAGAATAGAAGAAGGCACAGAATAATTTTGGAGATTTATGGATACCCCACATTAGTTGCTGGGAGAAAAAAGGTGATCCAGTGAAGGAGCTGACAAGCAGGGTTTAAACAGTTAGGAAAGAACCAAGACAAAGCAATGTCACAGAATCCAAGGGTGAGGAGAAGGGCGTGACCAACACATTGTCAAAAGCTTACAAAGAATGTCAAGAAGAATGAGGAATAAGAAATGTTATTGGGCTTTCTGCTTAGGAGATCATTGGCAATCTTGGAGGAAAACAATTTTAATTGAATAGTGAGGGTGGAAGCCAGATGGCAAGAGACTAAAAAATGTGAATTAGGGATTAGGAAATTTGGCAATAAGTGTAGGAAGTGCTTAGGAGTGACTATGAAAGGAAAAAGAGGTATAGTATGATAGCTAGAAGGGATTTCAGGGTCAAGTAACATCTTTTTGAAGACAGAAGAGACCTGCATATATCTGGCTCTTTATTGAGCCAGAACATAAAGAATACTGAATATAAGGGAATAATGAAGATAATCAAAAGGGAAAGTTTCAAGGTGAGACAGGTAGGAATGGAATCAAGAGCAAGAGTGGAGAGGTTAACCTTATCAAGAAGGCCTACCTTTTCCCTCAATATTAGAAAGGAAAAAAAGAATGCAGGGGGATTATGAAGAGGTATTTCAAGGTTTGAAGCATAAGAAAAAAGGGAGAACATGATGGATGGACTCTCAGCAAGTAAGAGGTTGAGAAGGAGATGGCAATGTAGGAAGGATGAGGAAAGAAGAAAGGGTTAGGAGTAACTGCCTTAAGAGTATGATAGAGAGCTAATCAGGGAAAAAAATTAAAAATACTTTTGTAGCAAAGGGAACCTAGCAAAGACTAAATAAAAAAGGTGTAATGAACCCAATTGGCACATCTGTGGGATTTTTTTTTCCAGAAGCACTCATTAGAATATGACTAAAGCAGAGAAGTAGATGGTGGGGGTAATGTAAGGTTGGGTTCACCAAGTTGTAAACTGCCAAAAGGACAAAGGTGATAACATCTAGAGTAACTAATAACATAAAACTTAACTAGCCAGTGCTAGGACCAAGACTGGGAATAGAGAAATCAGTCCAGAAAGCAGAGATGAATTAGAGAAGAAGGAAGCGTCAAAGATGGTGGCCATGGAAAGAAGAGAAAATGGCTTAGAAGGATGAGGCAGAAAGAGAGAATTAAAGATAGTAAGTTATTGTTAGAAACGGATTTTCAGAGTTCATAAAGCATGAAGATGGAATAGTTTGGGGCAGAATGTCAAACATCCAACAATTCTGATATATGTGTAAAGTAGAGAAAAGATTAAGGTCGTGGGTTTTAGGTTGGCAAAATAGGGAGGCCAAGGGGATTTAAAGGGGAAAAAGCACCAAATTTGGAGCCAGAGGACATGGACTGAATTCAAATCCTTATTCTGGTACTTACTACCAGTATGACCTGAGCCAAATAACTCAGCCTCTATGGGCCTCCGTTTCCTCAATTCTAAAATGATGGAGTTGGACTAAATGACATTGAAGATCCCTTTTACCTCATGGAATTACAAAATTTGAGAGTTGGAGGGACCTTAGCAGCCACCATGGTCCAACTATACACTAAAGAATCTCCACTGGATATAAATCTATGATTCATCCTTTGAATAATTAATTAACAAAATAAACAATAACAAAAATTGTAAAAATATTCATTGTTCACATTTGAAATATACTAATATAATAAAATCATAATACTCCCTAAATTAATTTATTGGCTTAGAATAATGCCAATCAAACTACACAGGGGATGAGGACAGGAGGACAGATGGTAAGGGATAGCAGTGAGTGTAAGGTACCGCAAAGAGAGGATGCTGGCTTGTCAGGGAAGAGGGGTCAGGGTAAGATAAAGGAGGCCACAGGCTATTTGCAAACTAAAAGAAAGGGGCCAGTAGAGAGAAAGAGCAAAATCCTGGAGGAGACAAGCAGGGATGAGATCAAAGCTAACTGAGATGAAAGTTAGACTTAATAGAAAAGAAGGTGACTAGGGCAGGAGAGAGAGCTGGCAGACTAATAGCGTTTATTTACAAAAAAAAAATTATGTAAGTGTGAATAGGCAAAACTGTTGAAGCAATCTTAATTTGTCCCTGAAGCCCTCATTATCTTTAGCATCCACTCCCCCAAATCTATCTTTATTGTTTCCTTATCTCACTGTGGGCCTGTTCTTAATGTGGAGTCATCTTTGTCTTTTGATGTTTTCCTATTTTTGTCTCTTACATCCAGTTACCAAGTCCTGTCAGTTCCATTTCAGGAACATCTCTCCCATCTTCCCCCTCCTCTAGAGGCAGCTAGATGGCACAGTGGATTGAGCCTTAACTAAGGAAGAATGAGTTCAAATCCAACCTCAGACATTCAGTAGTTATGCGCCCTGGGCAAGTAACTTAACCACTGTCTGCCTCAGTTTCCCTGACTGTCAAATAGGAATGATGGATGATAGCGTTCTACCTCCTAAGGTTGTTGTAAGGGCTAAAGGAAATAATATTTGTGAAGTATTCAGCAACAGTGCTCAGCACAGAGTAAATATTTAATAGATTCTTGTTTCCTTCCTCTCTTTCCTCCTAGACATCACCCCAATTGAAGCTCTCATTTACTACCTCCCTGAACCGCTACATCCACCTTACAGGCATTTCTGTGTCCACTGTTACCCCTCCAGTCCTTCCGATTGTTTCCAGAATAATTTTTCTAACATGTAGATCTGATCATATCACTCCTATGCTGAAAAAAAACTTCAAGTTGTTTATATTACTTCCTGAATCAAATTACTTTGCTTGGCATTCAAGGCCCTCCACCTTCTGGTACTTTCCTACATTTTGAATTCCAGCTTTGAATTCCATTTTGAATTCCACACACACTACACTCCAGGCAAATTGGACAACTCTTTCTTCCCCATACATACTGTGCTATCATATTTGTATGCCTTTGCTCACATTTTTCCTTATGTCTGAAATGTTTTCTCTCCTCTCTAAGTCTATTGACTTCATACTCAGAAAGAAAGCATAGCATACCATGGTGGATATCATATAGGCCCTGTAATCATGGGGACCCAGGTTCAAATCCTATTTCTGACACTTACTAGCTAAGCAACCCTGAGCAGGTCACTTACCCTCTTTAAATACGTTTCCTCATCTGCAAAATAGAGACAATAATACCTCACGGGGTTGTTGGGAGTTTTAAGTGACTGTTTGCAAATTTCATGAGTCGTACAAATGTCTATAAGTATTATTATTATTCATCCTTTAAAACTCACCTCAAATGCCACTTAGTTTGAAAACCTTCTCTGATCTCTTCAGTGGGTAAAAACCTATCCTCTTATACAGAACCTTGTCTTCCAACTCTTCAATGTCGTTATCATGAGATATTGTGCATAGCATGTATACCCTGGACCCTCCCTTCTAGAGCCAAGCCTGCTACATCTGCCCCTCAGGGTTCAAGGGTACATACACTGAAGGATTCATGGGATATCTCTCTTTTCCACAGCCTCTCTTGTTCCAGCAGCTGTGATCCCCCTGACCCAGTGTTAGAGGCTATGACTGGTATCCCAGTTCCATAAAAGCACTTAACATCAATTAGTTTTCATAAAGGGATATTACTTCAAGATAGAGTAAAATTTAAGTACAAACATTTTCCCCAACATAGCATTGGTTATCTTCTAAGTTCATGTCTAGATGTGGCATTATTACCAAATAAATGTTTCTACTGGGCTGGGAAATCACCCCCTTTTCCCTTGTTCCTCAGGTCATCAAAGTGGATCAGGCTGCAAAACCTGCCTAGATTCTGACTACCAGATTCCTTGGTGTTAATGTCCCAATCGAGTTTGGAGACTGTTCTCTTCATTTAGAACAGAAAAGGAAAGGAAAAGACCAACTACCAAAGCCTGTTTCTCTGGGGCCATATGGTCTTTGAGGGAAGAAGACCCTAAGGATGTTTGTCCTACCCCCTGGTCTCTCACGGGAAGCTCTGAGAGAGTCATAGAGTTCTCCCAGATGTGAATTGAGCAGAGGTAGCTCAAGCTGACTCAAACCTTTTTGAAGATGCCAACAGTTCTGATATGCAGCCAATCACAAAAGGCTCCTCCCAAGCACATGGTAAGCCAAGCAGAACCAGTTATAGAATGCCTACATTTGCTTAACATTCTTTAAGGCATTCCCTTACACATGATTATGATTCTTTTTTAAAATTTTTAAATATTTTATTTTTCCCAATTACATGTAAAAACAATTTTAACCTTCATTTTTCACTTCCAAATTTTTTCCTGTTCTCCCTTCCCTTGTCCATCACTGAGAAGGCAAGCAATTTGATAAAGACTATATACATTTAATCATGTTGTGAAAGGAAACATAAGCAAAAGAAAAACAAGGAAAACAAAGAGAGTAAAATAACAGTATGTTTCAAACTGCATTTAGATCCCATCAGTCCTTTCTCTGGAGGTAAATAGTATTTTTCATCATAGGTCCTTCAGAATTATCTTGGATTTTTGTATTGCTGGAAATAGTTTCTTTTATAATTTTAAAATTTTTTTGGAGGGGGGAAGGCAGGGCAATTGGGGTTAAGTGACTTGCCCAAGGTCAGACAGCTAGTAAGCATGTCAAGTGTCCGAGGTCATATTTGAACTCAGGTCCTCCTGACTCCAGGGCTGGTGCTCTACTCCCTGCACCACCTAGCTGCTCCTGGGAATAGCTTTTAAGTCATTTACAATTAATCATTGTGCAATATTGCTATTATTGTGTACACTATTCTCCTGGTTCTGCTCACCTCACTTTGCCTCAGTTCATTTAAGTCTTTCCGGGTTTTTTTTTCTGAAAGCATCCTCTTCATTATCTCTCATAGCATAATAATATTCCATCACCATCGTATATCAGAACTTGTTCAGCCATTCCCCAATTTATAAGCATCCTCTCAACTTCCAGTTCTCTGCACCACAAAAAGCTGCTATAAATATTTTGGTACATATAGGTGCTTTTCCTACTTTAAAAAATCCCTTTAGTATACTGACCCAGTAGTGGCATTGTTGGGTCAGAGGGCATGCACAATTTTATGGCCCCTTTATGAGAAAATTACTTAACACTTTCCACGTGGAGGTGTTATATCAGCTAAATAAGCCAATGATGACTATGCATGCACCAGACCCCCTCATTACATGTGTATCATATTGTGTTATCTTCTGGTTAGTTGTTTGTCCTTTGTACTCAAAGGGGACCAAAATGACATTACTGTGTTGGAGTCAACATACGGTGCATCTGACTGTGGGTGATCAGACCAGTATAAGCTTGGAAGGCTTTACCACAGGTTGGGCACGAATAGTCCATATGAGCAATTGGAATGGGGATACCTCTAAATTTGTGCATCTCGTGTTTCTTTCAAACTACTAAAATTCTGCTTTGCTCATAGAGCACAATGCCTTCTTTGATGTGGGCACACCATTCTGGGTAGTCCTGTGCCAGTATCTCCCATGTCTCACAAAGTTCTTCAGAGAGACCTTGAGAGTGTCCTTGTATCACTTCTTCTGACCTCTACATGAATGTTTACATTGTGTTAGTTCTCCATAAAATAGTCTTTTAGGCAAACATACGTTTGGCATTCAAACAACATGGCCAGCCCATCAGAGTTGCACTCTCTGCAATACAGTTTGAATGCTTGGTAATTTAGCTCAAGAAAGGACCTTGGTTTCCAGTACCTTATCTTGCCAGGTGATCTTCAGAATCTACTTAAGACAATTCAAATGGAAGTGATTAAGTTTCCTAGCATGGCGCTGGTAGACAGTCCAGGTTTCACAGGCATACAACAATGAGGTCGGCACAATGGCTCTGTAGACCTTCAGTTTGGTGAGCAGCCTAACACCTTTTGTCTCCCATATTTTCCTTCAGAGCCTTCCAAACATCGACCTTGCTCTGGTAATGTTTAATACTTCTGGTAGTGCATCAACCTCATCATCTATATGTACATCCCTGGAAAGCATACTGCCAAGGTAAGTGAACTTATCCACAGCATTCACAATTTCTCCATTTGCCATAATCAATGGGTCCACACATGGATAGTATGGTGTTGGCTGGCAGAGAACCTGTTTTTTGGTATTAATTGTCAGGTCAAAGTTACCACAAGTGGCAGAGAATCAATCCATACTCTGTTGTATCTCAGCCTCAGAGGCCACATTGAATACACAATCATCTGCAAACAAAAACTCATGCACCAACTCTCCTTTGACTTTAGTCTTGGCTTTCTAGCCTTTTCAATTTAGATAGTTTACCTTCAGTGTGGTAGCTGACCTTGATGCTGTTTTCATCCTCATTAAAGGCATCCGACAATATTGCTGAAAATACCATGCATGGGAGTAAGCACACAGCCCTTCTCCACTCCATTAATGACTGGGAAAGTGTGAGAGTGTTGCCTATTATGTGTGTGCCAGCATGCCATTATGAAACTTGCATATGGTACTGATGAACTTCTCAGGACAACAAAATTTTGCCATGATCTTCCACAAGACTTCACAACTAAAAAAGGCCTTGGTCAGATCCACAAACGCTGTGCACAGATCTCCGTTCTGCTCCTGGTATTTCTCCAGGAGTTGTCAGGCAGCATATCAACCATTCCTTGGTTCTTTCCGAAGCCACACTAGCTCTAGGGTAGATGACCATCTTCCAGGTGAAGGATCAGCCTATTAAGGAGGACTCTGGCAAGAAACTCATTGGCGTTGACTAAGAGAGATAGATAGACACACACACACACACACACACCATGATTGTCACAAGCCAACCTATTTCCTTTTCCTTTATAGAGATGGACGATGGAGGTATCCTTGAACTCCTAGGTGATAACCTCCTCTTGCCATATAACCCAGAAGATTTCAATCAGCTTTTGTATGAGCAGTGGGCCCCCTGCCTTGTAACTCTCAGCTGGAACAGAATCAGCACCAGATGCTTTCCCATACCAGAGAAGCCTAATGGCATTGCAAACCTCTTTTTCAGTTGGAAGTTCAGTTAGAGAGGGATTGACTTCAACCTGATGTAAATGGCCAATTGCTTCAGCATTGGTTGATGATGGTCTGTTAAGAACACTATTGTGTGCTAGCCTCCTACCAAACTATAAGCTTTGTGAGGGCAGGTGTGGTGTCTTAGCTAGCCTTTGTATCACAGCACTTAGCAGAAGGCTACTAACAGTTATCTCAATGTAAAAAAATCACTCCAAATTTAATTACAGTTAATCACACATGTTTATTTACACAGAATTCAATCAGATTTGAGCTATCCACAGCTGACATCTGAATCTATTTTTCTGAAGCTACTCCCATTAAATATAGCCAATGGCAATATGTAATATTTCAAAGAAACTTGAAAATGCAAACTGATTTTTTTGTTCACAATCTAGGATTTTATTTGGTGGGTGGTGGGCAAGAAGAGAAATACTGCCATGATGGAATCTTCCTCCAACGCTGCAGATAATAGGATAATATCTAAATGCGGGCAAGGACTGCGTCATTATCTAGAATATAAAGGAACTCAGTGAGGGGATTGGAGCAAGTAGTCCAGTTCTCTCATTTTACAGATGAAGAAACTGAGGCCAAGAGAAGTTAGGTGATACAAGCAGTGATTGTCAGCAGTGGAATTTGAATCCAGGTCCTTTAAGTTAAAGGTGTTTCCATTGTATCCCTCTATCTCTAATTGTACCAAAACTAAAGGCCCTTGCAACATGGGAATTGTGAGCTGCCCCTCCTCCACTGTACCTTGGCCACATGTGCTCTATCTCTCTGTGTATCCTCTGTACCCAATATTAGTGATCAGTAATTCATTTATAACTTACATTCTTAGAGAGTCATTTTTTACTGAATTAATTCAACCCACCTTGTTCTGTACTTATCTGAACCCAATATTATAGTATTTTGTTGTGGGGATTTTTTTTCTGAAACTATATGCCCAATGGCATTAAATTTCTCCTTATATATTTTGGAAAGCTAATGGATATGACTATGGCTCTTATAGTAGGATGCATGCCAATGTAATGTAAAAGAAAGACTTGAAGGTTGGAATAAGACTCTGGGACTTACATACCTGTATAACCATGGAAAATTCAACTTATTCTTTTCAAGACTTAATTTTCTTATCTATAAAGTAGGGATAATGCTACTGACCTCAGGGTTTTATTCCTTTTGATGAAAGCTAGGTAAATGTGCATTATTTTGGCAGTGCTAGTGCTGGCGATGATCATGATGATGCAACGATAATGGTAATCAAAGTCTGTGACTGTGAGTCTTAAACAAAATGTTAAGTTGACAGAGTGACTGGCAACTTCAAATAAAAGGCTTGATAAATGTAGGTTCCATGTCACATGCTCAGATTTCTACAGTTCAAATTGAATCTGAAGCCCCCATCTTGCCACCCAAAAAACACCATTTCCTTTGGTTAACCAAAAAAAAAGCCCCAAACTTCCCTTTCCTTGTCAATCTTCCTTCTCTCTTAGATATGACAAGTGTTCTCCCACCAGAAAGAAAGCTTGCTAATTTATTGCCCCTTACGTAGAAATATAGTACACCTAAAAAAAGGAAAAGGTAATTGATATTGATGCTGCAATGGCAGATAAAATTTAATGTTGAATTATTATTCACTTAATTTCTTTGAAACTTCATATTAAACATCATGTTACTCTATTCATTCCAATATTGAGCCCTAAGTGGAGGTATTTAGGTCCACAGTATACTGCCCACATCCCAGCATGTCTCAGCTGTCACCCCTCTACACTGACAGTGTCACATATCCCAAACAAACTGCCTTACTCAGCAGCATAAATGCAACCCTTGGTCACTAGAATCTAATCAAGCTATACTGCTTCTTGTGGTGCTTCCTAAAGCATCACTATCAGAGCACTGACCCAATGCATTTTCTTCTTTCCTTGAGTATCTTCTAACTCTTCATGAACTAAATCTGCTTCTTTCAGTCATTCTTAAAATTATTACTCCAGACTCATTTTCCCAAGAAAACTTTTTGGATAACCAATATATCATAGTATATCGGACAGATGGAAGGGTCTTCAGAATCCATCTAGTCCAACCTGTACCTGGATAAGATTCTCCTCTACAATATCTCAGACAAGGGGAAGAAATTGGTGGCACAGTGGATAGAGGACTTGGCTTGGAGTCAAGTAGATATGAGTTAAAATGATCAAACTTACCACTATGTCTGGCATATAATAGGTATTACATAAATGTTATCTATTATTACTAGAAATGCTAGCTATAGGTGGAGCCAAGATGGTGGATGGAGAGCAGGGACTTGCCTAAAGCTCTCTGCCAAGACCCTCCAAACACCTATAAAAATGGCTCTGAAGAAAATATAGAACTGCAGAACCCATGAAATAGCAGAGGGAAGCAGAGCTCCAGCCCAGGACAGCCTGAATGGTTGCTGGGTAAGTTTTATCACACCTTGCTGGGAGCAGAGCAGAGCAGAGCCCAGTGTGGGCCACACCCGGATGAACCAGACCGCGAGCCAGGCAGAACAGGCCGCAGCACCTTGAATCAGTGAGCAGTTACCAGACTTTTCAACCCACAAACACCAAAGACAACAGAGAAGGTTAGTGGGAAAAACTGCTGGAACAGAGTGAAAGGAGTTTGTGGTCGGCCACTGCCCAAGGGGCAGCGGAGGTGGTGCAGCCCTGAGGCTGCTTACAGAGATATAGCTGCAGTTGCTTCTGGCACCAGGACCACCTGGTAGGAGGAAATAAGTGGCAAATTAGAGTGGGAGTTGTATTAGGAGGGCAGAGTTTATAATCTCAAAGAGGATCATAAACATGTCTGAAACGTTCGGAACCGCCGGATATAAGAAACTCTCAAAGTAGAAGGCAAAAGAATCAAAACATATATTTAGGCTCCACAGTAACCAACCCATGAACCAGCAACCCCATTTTGATATATTGATCAAAAGCTTCCAGGCCCAATAAGTACGCCTTGAAAGAGTAACCAGGAGGCTACAGAGAAGCATGATTGCGTAAAGCAAAATCATGCTTCCCCCTCTATGGTAATAAGATTACCCACTGGCCTGAAGTCTTTGTTCAGCTTCCTCCCGTAGGTCAGCTCTGCTACTGGCAGCTCCTGCTTCAGCTGTGTCTGTGGCTGTGGCTGTGACTGCAACTGTAACTGAACTTAAGCCAACTGTGGTTCTAGAATTTTGGAGAAGCCAGCAGTTACAGCTGTAACTGTAGCTGTAACTGTAGCTGTAACTGCCTCTGGCCCCAACGGGAGCTGCTTTCAACCATCCAGCTTCTGCGGGGGTGCAAGGCACGCCGGGGAAAGCACAGGCCCCCCCCAATCTGCCCAAGCAAGGCGAAGGGGTCGACCAGAAAAGCACAGGTTTCTTCCATCAGCTTAAGCAAGGGAAGCAAGGTGAAGGGGCCGACAAGCTTACTCCAGTCCAAGATACAAACAGCATTCAGTTCAGGGGAAAAAGCCAAACCAGTCAGGGGCACTTGTTGACCAAGTGCCAAGGAGCCCATTTTTGGTTGCCAATACACTCCACCCATTGTTATAGGATACATAATCTAATCAGCCATGTATCCTAGAACATACATTGTGATCCAATTACAAAGGAAACTAAAACATATCATTCATTATAAAGCAAAACATATCATTTGGTGACATTCCTAAATATTGGTTTACGATTCAAATGTGATCCACCCCTAGATCCCAGCAAGATAATCTCTTCAATCAATCATCCCCAAAATAATTATTAATAATTCAAATGTCCACCCCTAAATCCTTGTATCCATTACATAGGATCAATAATATCATAACAATAAAACAACACAGCAAGGATAACACAAAATAAGTAAACAGAACACTATCATCATTTCCACCCCCCTTGAACGATTGGGGCTCAAAATCTTGGGGTGAGGGGTGAAGGTCTCATTTTCCATAGCTTCTTCATGCTGAAATTGGATGTAGAGATGGCCCTGCCCCCAAAAAGTCCCATTCCAGAGGTCATTTCTTTAACAAGCTGGCAGGAATTCCAAGAATGCTACATGCTTAGGCAGTCACCGGAAAGTGCAGGGTGCTTAAGCCTGAAGGAAACAAAACTAGCAACAAGGTTAGCCAAAACAAAGGACAAAAAGAATAGACAAGTATGGACTATAATTCTTCAAATAAAATCATCTCAAGTTTGGTTGAGATTTCAGTTATGCAAAGATCCAACATCAGAGCCAAACTCAGGTGGGAAATGTTTCTTTTCAAAAGGAACATAATGAGGAAGCCAAGAGGATCCCACCCTAGATAGAGACTAAGATTGTCCTCCCAGCCTTTCCCCAAATGTACAAGTTTTCATCCGTTAATCACACAAGGTCACCTTCAGTCTGAGTGGCTTGTGGGCTTGCAGGAGCAGTTCTTATTTCCCTATTTCTCGTGTTATCAAGTCCTCTATACATTCTGTATAATTCATTGGTTGGAATTCCATCTATCATTTCAAAACCTACCCCTGCTCTCAATAAAGCAGTAAACATTTCTTTCCTTGTTACTCTCCTTTGGCGCCAAGTTTGCTGGTTATTCACCCTTCTCTCTCGAGGAGATCTATCCCTTCCCCAGTCACCTAAGTCATGTAACTGTAAAATCTTATTTATCACTGTTGTAAGACGGCTCCCTACTTCTCCAAGTAATAAATTCAAAATTAGTTGTTATAAGCAGGGGGAGCTGTCCTAATTATTAAATTCCTATGAGGCAGTCCCATTGGATCATTGTAATATTTGTCTGCAGTTCCTATCATAATGGCAGTCTTCATTACCTCCTCCTTTAGTCTCATGATACAATCTCTAAGTGAATACCAGGGTCTGTGCTCAGTGGGCCACATAGAATCAGTAGCATATCTCTTATTGCATCCCACAGCGGCTAATGCCAACAGAGTAGTCCTGCTATCACCATCTCCTTGCTGATGATGTTCCCTAAAAGCTTGTTGAACTAGAGGATCATGGCTGATACCTATGAATCTCATGCAGTCTGTCCCATCTACTGATATTCCACTGGCCCCTTGATCACTGAGTCTTACCATCCAAGATATCAATGGTTCTCCTATTCTTTGGCTGAATCTACTCAAAATATCTGTGACCTCTTGCGGTGAGAAATCTTCCTGAATTTCCCTTGTAACTGAATCTTCACCTCGGGTTTCTGTCTTCCTCCTTTGTATGGGTCGAGCCCTTGTCTGATCATTTAACCATCTCCTATTCTCTGTGTGAGGCACATCCTGAACCCCAGTAGTGTTTTGTGCCTCAGCCCCTAACATTGTCTCATTCTCTCCCCACTCACTTCCTCTGCCACCATGGCTAGGACGAAGCAGGCAGTCAGGCTCTTTCTAGGCTGGGTTGAAATGCACTCTGGGCTTTTTTGGTCTCCTGTTGCTCTTAGCCACATTAATAGAAAAGTTCTCATTTGAGTCAGTTTGGTCTCCTGCTATCTGAGATTCCCCTTCTTCCTGTGGGGTAGGAGTGCCCCCATGTCTTTCACTTAATCTCAATCTTTCGTATACTAGCCGGTAGGCTGATAACACTATCCAGCTTTGCCTAGATAGTGATGCCCCTGACTGAATCCCAACTTCTCGTAAACACTTTTCCAAATCCCTAGGATCTCCTCTCCGTAGCCTTGGTTCCCAGTTTTCACAGGGTCCAGCTTTTTTAGCCAATTCTTTTGCTAGGGAGGAATAAAATGGATCCTCCCATCCTGGGATATTCATCTCTTCCTCTGGAATTGTTCTGCTTCTAAATAGAGATCTTATACCTAGCGATCCCATCCTCGTCGCCAAATGTATTAGGAGGGCAGAGTTTATAATCTCAAAGAGGATCATAAACATGTCTGAAACATTCGGAACCGCCGGATATAAGAAACTCTCAAAGTAGAAGGCAAAAGAATCAAAACATATATTTAGGCTCCACAGTAACCAACCCATGAACCAGCAACCCCATTTTGATATATTGATCAAAAGCTTCCAGGCCCAATAAGTACGCCTTGAAAGAGTAACCAGGAGGCTACAGAGAAGCATGATTGCGTAAAGCAAAATCATGCTTCCCCCTCTATGGTAATAAGATTACCCACTGGCCTGAAGTCTTTGTTCAGCTTCCTCCCGTAGGTCAGCTCTGCTACTGGCAGCTCCTGCTTCAGCTGTGTCTGTGGCTGTGGCTGTGACTGCAACTGTAACTGAACTTAAGCCAACTGTGGTTCTAGAATTTTGGAGAAGCCAGCAGTTACAGCTGTAACTGTAGCTGTAACTGTAGCTGTAACTGCCTCTGGCCCCAACGGGAGCTGCTTTCAACCATCCAGCTTCTGCGGGGGTGCAAGGCACGCCGGGGAAAGCACAGGCCCCCCCCAATCTGCCCAAGCAAGGCGAAGGGGTCGACCAGAAAAGCACAGGTTTCTTCCATCAGCTTAAGCAAGGGAAGCAAGGTGAAGGGGCCGACAAGCTTACTCCAGTCCAAGATACAAACAGCATTCAGTTCAGGGGAAAAAGCCAAACCAGTCAGGGGCACTTGTTGACCAAGTGCCAAGGAGCCCATTTTTGGTTGCCAATACAGGAGTGCAAAGCCTGCTTAGATCTGAGTCACGGTCCAGGTTGGCGGTTCTTATGGGAGGAAGAGTGCTGGTGTGGCACAGCTTGCTGTGTAGAAATAGCTCTGAAAACAACAGCATAGCCTCTCAAGCTTGGGACAAAGTACTCTCTACTTTACAAGGGGTCATACCCTGACAAAAAGCTCAAGGGTCAAGTAGTTGACTGGGAACATGAACAGGCAGCAAAAACAGACTCAGATTCAGATTCAGACTTTGGAATCTTTCTTTGATGACAAAGAAGACCAACACATACAGCCAGAAAAAGTTAACAAAGTCAAAGGGCCTACATCAAAAGCCTCCAAGAAAAACATGAACTGTTCTCAGGCCATGGAAGAGCTCAAAAAGGATTTGAAAAAGCAAGTAAGACAGGTAGAGGAAAAGCTGGGAAGAGAAATGAGAGTGATGTGAGAAAACCATGAAAAACAAGTCAATGACTTGCTAAAGGAGACCCAAAAAAATACTGAAGAAAATAACACCTTAAAAAAAAACACTAACTCAAATGGCAAAAGAGCTCCAAAAAGCCAGTGAGGAGAAGAATGTCTTGAAAGGCAGAAATTGCCAAATGGAAAAGGAGGTCCAAAAGACCACTGAAGAAAATAACTCCTTAGAAATTAGATTGGAGCAAGTGGAAGCTAGTGACTTTATGAGAAATCAAGATATTATCAAACAGAACCAAAGGAATGAAGAAGTGGAAGACAAGGTTAAATATCTCATTGAAAAAAACACTGACCTGGAAAATAGATCCAGGAGAGATAATTTAAAATTTATTGGACTACCTGAAAGCCATGATCAAAAAAAGAGCCTAGATATCATCTTTCAAGAAACTATCAAGGAGAACTGCCCTGATATTCTAGAGCCAGAGGACAAAATAGAAATTGAAAGAATCCACCTATCACCTCCTCAAAAAGATCCCAAAAAGAAAACTACTAGGGATATTGTTGCCCAATTCCAGAGCTCCCAGATCAAGGAGAAAATACTGCAAGCAGCCAGAAAGAAACATTTTGAGTATTATGGAAACATAATCAGGATAACACAAGATCTACCACCTTCTACATTAAGGGATCAAAGGGCTTGGAATATAATATTCCGGAGGTCAATGGAGCTAGGAGTAAAACCAGGAATCGCCTACCCAGCAAAACTGAGTATCATGCTCCAAGGCAAAATGTGGATTTTCAATAATATAGAGGACTTTCAAGCTTTCTCAGTGAAAAGACCAGAGATGAATAGAAAATTTGACTTTCAAACAAAAGAATCAAGAGAAGCATGAAAAGGTAAACAAGAAAGAGAAATCATAAGGGGCTTACTAAAGTTGAACTATTTTGTTTACATGTCTACATGGAAAGATGATGTGTATAATTCATGAGACCTCAGCATTAGGGTAGCTAAAGGGAATACACACACACACACACACACACACACACACACACACATATATATATATATATATATATATATATATATATAGACAGAGGGCACAGAGTGAGTTGAATATGAAGGGATGATTTCTAAAAACATAAAATCAAATTAAGGGATGAGAGAGGAATATATTGAGAGAGGGAGTAAGGGAGACATAGAATGAAGTAAATTATCTTGTGTAAAAGTGGCAAGAAGAAGCAGTTCTGTTGGAAGGGAACAGGAGGCAGGTGAGGGGGAATGAGCGAATCTTACTCTCATCGGATTTAACCCAAGGAGAGAAAAACATATGCACTCAATTGGGTATCTTACCCCACAGGAAAGAAGGAGGAAGAAGATAAAAAAGGGGGATGATAGAAGGGAGGACAGAGACGGGGAGGAGATATTCAAAAGCAAACACTTTCTAAAAGGGAGAGGGTCAAGGGAGAAAATTGAATAAAGGGGGATAGGATAGGAAGGAGCAAAATATAGTTAGTCTTTCACAACATGGGTATTGTGGAAGGGTTTTGTGTAATGATACACATGTGGCCTACGTTGAATTGGTTGCCTTCTTTGGGAGGGTGAGTGGGTAGGGAAGAAGGGAGAGAATTTGAAACTCAGGGTGTTAAAAACATATGTTCAAAAAAAAGTTTTTACACGCAACTAGGAAATAAGATATACAGGAAATGGGGCATAGAAATCTATCTTGCCCTACAAGAAAGTAAGGGAAAAGGGGATGGGAGGGAGTGGGGTGACAGAAGGGAAGGTTGACGGGAGAATAGGGCAATCAGAATATATGCCATCTTGGAGCGGGGGTGGGTAGAAATGGGAAGAAAATTTGTAATTCAAACTCTTGTGGAAATCAATGCTGAAAACTAAAAATATTAGATAAATAAATTTTAAAAAAAAACAGTAGCAGAAATTTATACATTGCCTAAAATTTGCAAAGCACCTCACATGCATTATCTGATTTGATCTTGCTAACCACCTTAAAGGCTAGGTGTTGTTCTTCCCATTTTACAGATGAGGCAACCAAGGCTCAGGGAAGTCATACAACTATTACGTGTCAGTGATGGGATTTGAATGCAGATTTTAAGTACCAAAATAAATTCATCATAAGGTTCCAGAGCTACAGTATATATCTTTTAGTAAATTTAATTCCACTAACATTTATTAAATGCCTATTATGTGTCAGATACTCAGCATATAAAAATTAAAACAGTTCCAGTCATCAATGAACTTACATTCTACGGGTTCTAAAATTTACTAGCCATGTGACTACTATGGGCAAGCAATTTAATCTCTCTGAGCTAAGTTTTCTATCTGTAAAATGAGAATTGTAGTATTTTCACTGCCTACCTCACCATGATGTTGTGAGGAAAGTCCTTTGTAAACTGTTATTCACTAAATAAAGCTAAGCTATTATTTTGGAAAAAAAAATAAAAATAAAAAAATTTAAAAAAAGAAATGCTAGCTATAACAGTAAGACAAGAAAAAAGGAAATTTAAGGGATAAGCATAGAGAAAGAAGGAAAAAAGCTATTACTTTATGAGGATGATATGATGATTTACTTAATCTAGAAAGACAAATAAGAAATTAATCAAAACAACAATTTCTGCAAAGTTGAAGGGTATAAACAATCCCACATAAATCATCAGCATTAGTGAATATTACCAACAAAATTCAATAAGAGATAGGAAGAATTAAAGTAACCACAAAGAGTATAAAGACACACTCAGGTACTATATGAACAAGATTACAAAACAATCCATACAAATAAAGACAGATCTAAATGGTATGAGTAATATTAATTGCTCATAGGTAGATAGAATCAATATAATAAAAATGACAATAGCATCTAAATCAATTTACTTATTCAGTGACATACCAATCAAACTGCCAAAGAATTACTTTATAGAGCTAGAAAAAAATAATGTAAAAATTCAAGGAATCAATTAAAAAATGTGAAGGAAGGGGGCCCTAGAAGTACCAGATCTCAAACTCTACTACAAAGCCGTAATCATCAAAACAATTTGGTACTGGATAAGAAACAGAGTGGTTGATCAATGGAACAGATTAGGTTCACAATCTGTTCCATATCTTTCCATTCTATGCAATTCTTGTCTATAATTTCCTCCAAAATGGATATAACCAGTACATTGCTACCTTTCTGGTAACTTCAGGGCCAAATGAACATCCATTTGTTATCTCTCTTTTTTCAATTCATGAGTGGCCCAACTCCTTCTCTCTCTCTCTCTCTGTATATAAATATAAATATATATATATATATATATATATATATACACACACACTTAAGTATGTATATATGTATGTATGTGTATATATGTATACACACATATATATAGCTAAATATATATAGCTCAATCACATATATAACATATATCTATATATCACATATACATGATAGATATAACATAGATTTATCTTTGAAATTATGTCTTTGGCACTTATACGCACCGTGTTTCTTCCAGTCTTCTTTGTGTTGTCATTTTAATTCTTCTGAAATCATAGTGAGTCACATTCAGATTCAGACTTCGGAATCTTTTTTTGTTGACAGAGTAGATCAAAACATACAGCCAGAGGAAGTCAACAAAGCCAAAGAGCCTACATCAAAGCCTCCAAGAAAAATATGAATTGGTCTCAGGCCACGGAAGAGCTCAAAAAGGATTTGGAAAAGCAAGTTAGAGAAGTAGAGGAAAAATGGGAAGAGAAATGAGAATGATATGAGAAAACCATGAAAAACAAGTCAATGACTTGCTAAAGGAGACCCAAAAAATACTGAAGAAAATAACACCTTAAAAATAGACTAACTCAAATGGCAAAAGAGCTCCAAAAAGCCAGTGAGGAGAAGAATTCCTTGAAAGGCTGAATTAGCCAAATGGAAAAGGAGGTCCAAAAGACCACTGAAGAAAATACCTCCTTAGAAATTAGATTGGAGCAAGTGGAAGCTAGTGACTTTATGAGAAATCAAGATATTATAAAACAGAAACACAAGAATGAAAAAATGGAAGACAATGTGAAATATCTCATTGGAAAAGCCACTGACCTGGAAAATAGATCCAGGAGACATAATTTAAAAATTATTGGACTACCTGAAAGCCATGATCAAAAAAGGGGCCTAGATATCATCTTTCAAGAAATTATCAAGGAGAACTGCCCTGATATTCTAGAACCAGAGGGTAAAATAGAAATTGAAAGAATCCACCAATTGCCTCCTGAAAAAGATCCCAAAAAGAAAACTCCTAGGAATATTGTCACCAAATTCCAGAGCTCCCAGATCAAGGAGAAAATACTGCAAGCAGCCAGAAAGAAACATTTTGAGTATTATGGAAACACAATCAGGATAACACAAGATCTACCACCTTCTACATTAAGGGATCAAAGGGCTTGGAATATAATATTCCGGAGGTCAATGGAGCTAGGAGTAAAACCAGGAATCGCCTACCCAGCAAAACTGAGTATCATGCTCCAAGGCAAAATATGGATTTTCAATAAAATAGAGGACTTTCAAGCTTTCTCAGTGAAAAGACCAGAGATGAATAAAAAATTTGACTTTCAAACACAAGAATCAAGAGAAGCATGAAAAGGTAAACAAGAAAGAGAAATCATAAGAGACTTAATAAGTTGAACTATTTTGTTTACATGTCTACATGGAAAGATGATATGTATAATTCATGAGGCCTCAGTATTAGGGTAGCTGAAGGGAATATACATACAAATATATGTATATATATATATATATATATACATATATATATATATATATACACATATATAGACAGAGGGCACAGGGTGAGTTGAATACGAAGGGATGATATCTAAAAAAATAAAATCAAATTAAGGAATGAGAGAGGAATATATTGAGAGAGGGAGAAAGGGAGAAATAGAATGGGGTAAATTATCTCACATAAAAGTGGCAAGAAAAAGCAGTTCTGTTGGAAGGGGGAAGGGGGCAGGTAAGGGGGAATGAGTGAATCTTGCTCTCATCAGATTTGACTTGAGGAGGGAATAACATACACATTTAATTGGGTATCTTACCCCACGGGAAAGAAGGAGGAATGGGATAAAAAGGGTGGATGATAGAAGGGAGGACAGAGACTGGGAGGAGGTAATCAAAAGCAAACACTTTTGCAAAGGGACAGGGTCAAGGGAGAAAATTGAATATAGGTGGACAGGATAGGAGGAAGCAAAATATAGTTAGTCTTTCACAACATGAATATTATGGAAGGGTTTTGCTTAATGATACATGTGTGGCTCATGTTGAATTGCTTGCCTTCTTAGGGAGGTGGGTGGGGAGGGAAGAGGGGAGAGAATTTGAAACTCAGGGTGTTAAAAACAGATGGTCAAAAAAAGTTGTTTTGCATGCAACTAGGAAATAAGATATACAGGCAATGGGGCATAGAAATCTATCTTGCCCTACAAGAAAGTAAGGGAAAAGGGGATGGAGTGGGGGAGTGGGGTGACAGAAGGGACGGCTGACTGGGGAACAGGGCAATCAGAATATATGCCATTTTGGAGTGGGGGGAGAGTAGAAACAGGGAGAAAATTTGTAATTCAAAATCTTGTGGAAATCAATGCTGAAAACCAAAAATATTAAATACATCATAAAAAAAGAAAATAAGAAAAAAAGAAGAAATATCCATTCATGCAGACTCTTTTTGCCTACCAGAGCCTGTAGTTCACTGGCCATAGCTTTTGCTGGTTCTGAGTCACCGCCACAATTTTGTGAGTCCTCAGAATAAGACTTTAATGGAGTTTGTGTATGCTTCATAAGACTCTGAGAGGCAGTGTATTATAGTAGAGAGCCAATAGCAGACCCAGGAAGAAGCCAAGATCAAGTCCTGCTTCTGATCCATACTGGCTGTGTGACCTTGAGGAAGTCATTTAAAAGCTCTTAGTCTAAGACTAAACTTGGCAGAAAAGGTGCTGGACTGTACTGGCAGAATGCATTTTCTTATTTGAATGTTCCCTATTCCCACAAAATCACAGATACAGTCATTATCCCAGTTCTATCCTTTAGGCTCAGCTCTGGTTCGGGGTGGTGAAAGGAGTTGAAAATATGGGGGAAGGGAGAGGAGAATAAAAATTCATCTCTTTACACTATAGTCACACCATCTGCCACTTATGTGGAGCAAGTGTTTGTCTGGCTCTAGATTGAATGCTGCCACATGGCTTCTCCAATATTTGTGCTATTTTTTAGAACTATCACCTCCTAAATATGCCCCTATTTTATTCTATGGCTCAGCCACTACATTTTGGGTGCATCATATGCAGGCATTATGTGTTCCTATTGTTGCTAACCTAAACCAACTATTTTCTATTGAAAGTCATGCTTCTTGTCCTCACTGGTCTTTTTCTTTAGTGTAAAGATAAGGCTTAATGAGTTTTTTTTTTTTCTTGCAAACTAATTCTAATAACAAATGCAAGCAATGGGACCAGAAAGAAATTATGAGATATTACTGCATAGGAAGAAGATTATCAAAACACTGTGTTCTCAAAAGTGTTTGACTGTGAGCTGAACAACTAATATCCTTACTATTGCTGTCCCATGCAACTAAACACTTTTCTATGCATCTTCCTCTTAAAGGTATTTTTTAATTGTCCTCCTTAAAATAATTCACTTTAATGGGTATTGTACTTTTGTCTACATAAAGTGAAACACCTGGATGAAAAGTTTAAAACATAACCCAGAGAGTATACCTGTGTTGGTTCTAAATATCCAGATGTTTATTTATATTTATATATATATTTATGCTTGGCATTGTGATGTGGGCCAAACATCTGGATAGTGGACTTAATTTTTTACTTATCATCCAAATGTTTTGGTCTTTGGTAGACATAACCATAAAGACTATTTTTCTTTGTGACAAGGGCAAGGTGCCCCCACAGAAGCCACATCCCAAATATAACATGTTTTTTCCATAATATCATCTTGCCTCCAAGTAGGATGGAAAAGAACCATGAACACCTCTGTGAAAACGGAAGAACTTTTCATGGGAATTCAGTGGTGAACAAAGAATAATGCAACTTGTATTTAGCAAAGTGTTAGCTCTTTTTCAAATATTTGAGGTTCAGTCCAGGCAAACACAATTTTCTTCCTTCTGCCTCAAGCACTTTTTTCCTCCTTTACTTTTAAGAAAAGTAATATCTCAAGGATAATAATTACCACACTTCTAATCAATATCTTACCTGAACGCTCAAAATTGTTGCCTTTGAAAGTGTCTACCCTGTGGCAAATGCGACAAAATGGGAAAATAACAAATATTGGAGGGGCTGTGGGGAAACAGACACACTAAACTGTTGGTGGAGCTATGAATTGGTATAGCCATTGCAGAAAGCAATTTGGATTATGCCCCAAATGTCACTAAACTGTACCATATATTCTTTGACCCATTAATACTACTACCATACCCCCAAAAGATCGGAGAAATAGGAAATGGATCTTCATGTACAAAATATTTATGACGTCTCTTTTCACAGTGTTAAAAACCTGTAACATAGGGGTGTCCCTTAATTGTATAATGGCTGAACAAATTATGATATACGAATGTAACGGAATACTATTGTCCCATAAGAAATGGCAAAGGGGGTGGGTACATAGAAACTTTTGAAGACTTGTATGAACCAATGCAAAGTGAAGTGAGTAGCACCAGAATGATTAATGAAATAACAAAAATAGTATAAAAGCAAACTATTTTGAAAGACTCAACAACTCTAAGACTATGATCAACCATGATTCTAGAGAAAGACTTATGAAAATGGGATCCATTTCCTATGCCCCTGTTTTCCCACAAAAAAAGAATAATTGTTGGTAAAAGTCAACAAAGCTGTCCCTAGAACTTGATTGGTTCCTGCATCTTTGACGCAATTTCCTAATCATGTAAGAGTACAAAAAATCCCACACACAAGAAGCCAGGGCCCCTCCAATATGGTGGATGTCTGAAGACCATTCAAGTTACCCTGCCCTTTCTTACTGACTACATGGGTTTCCATATAGAGAAGAGCAGTACCACTGAATCCTTGGCAGTGAATCCCTGCAGTGTTAGGGTAAGATAAACCTCCTTTTTTATCATTGCTCAATGGCTTGCGGGTGTCTGATACTGTCCCAATCTGAACTTGAAATAAAAGGGTCCTTGTGCTAGGCCCACCCATAATTTCTCCTGACTGGAAAATGATTGACTAATATGCAAAATGAGGGCAGCTAGGTGGCTCAGTGAGTAGAGTAGGCCCTGGAGTCAGGAGGACCTGAGTTCAAATCCGGCCTCAGATACTTGACACATGTACTAGCTGTGTGACCTTGGGCAAGTCACTTTACCCCAATTGCCCTGCCAAAAAGCAATATATATATATATATATATATATATATATATATATATATATATATATATATATATATATATATATATATGCAAAATGAAACAGACTCACATTCTTGGGCATGTCTGATATGAATTTATTTTATTTGCTAAAAGGGTTTTCTTTTTTTCTTCTAAATTAATTGGGGGGTGGGGATGGAAGAGAAAATAAAGAAAAAGAAAGAAAAAGAAAAAATGTCCCCTTTAAAAGCCAGTAACTCAAACTGTCATTGAATTAGCCTGCCTTTTTGAACTCAAAGAACCAAAATACTGAGGGCATTTTTTTTTTGCTTTAGACAAATACAGAGAATCAGCACTTCTTTTCAGCTCTTTAAACTGTTTTGCTTTCACATAGTACACCCAGCACCTCATTTTCCTAATTCTCTTGTTTCTTCTCCTCCTTTTTCCTTTCCTCCCAGTACTTGCATACAAGTACACACACACACACACACACACACACACACACACACACACACACATAGCCCTCTGGTCAAAGATGCCCCAGATCAACTGTCATCCCTTCAAGTCACTTCTTCAATATTTCAATTCTGTGCCAACACGCTTAAGATTCCTACCCCTGATACCTTAGGCTGGAGGCACTAACACGTCTGTGCCTTTTTAAAGGGCTTCACAGTTAATAAGCTGTTCTTACTCACATATTTTATCACTGAATCATCAGAGTAACCCTGTGAGGTTACCAGGTCAGATAACATGGTGTCTGCTTTATAGAAACATAGGCCTAGGAAAATTAGATGGTTTGTTCAAAGTCACACATCAAATAAATAAATAGTGGAGCTTGGATGCAAAGCCAGCTAGTTCTTGCGGCTTTAAATCTAGGGCCATTTCCACTACAATATGCTGCTACTACAATGAGAGTAAGGCAGAATAAGCATTGATATGGACTACATGCCAGGCATTGTGCTAAGTGGTTTTCGAAAATATTATCTCATTTGATTTTCATAACAACTCTGCCAGGTAAGCGATGTTATTATTCCTACTTTACACTTGAAGAAAGTGAGGCTGAGAGAGGTTGTTACTATTAATAATAAAACTATTAATTGATTAATACTATTAACATTTGTTGCTGTTCTTCAGTCATTTCAGTCATATTCAAAGCCCAGCTTTACCCGGTTCACAATATGTTCTCGTAGAGGTGGATCACAGTAGATTCATAGATCTAAAGCAGAAAGGGATCTCACAGGCCATGGATGAATGAGTTTTGGTGTTGTTCAGTCATTTCAGTCATTTATGACTCTTTGTGACCCCATTTGAAGTTTTCTTGGCAAAGATACTGAAGTGGTTTGCCATTTCCTTCTCCAGCTCATTTTACAGATGAGGAAACTAAGGCAAACAGAGTTAAAATACTTGCCCAGGGTCACACAGCTAGTAAGTATCTGAGGGCAGATTTAAACTCAGGTCTTCCTGACTCCAGGCCCAGCCTATACACTGTGCCACCTAGCTGCCCCACCGATAATATTATTAATTAAGAATAAGCTAGCCTTATTTATATAGCACTTTCACATTTGCAAGGAGGCTTATAAATATTATCCGTTTGATCCTCCGACAAACCTGATGCCCTTGATTTGATCTGAGGGTACAACCTGGCAGTGTGAGTGTGTAGCCATGTAGCAAATTAGCCTTGTGAAGGCAAGTACAAGGTAATGCATTAGGGAAATAATATCTAAATTATACATAAGCAATGACAGGCTCCAAGATAACAGTTATTACCTACAAAAGAGATCTCAAAGTCACTGTAAATTGTTCCCTGAAAATCGCTAAGTGGTAAGTGAATACAATGATGAGAAAAATGATGAGTGATCCTATCAGAGAAATCTGGGAAGATTCGTATTATTTGCTGCAGAAGTCAGAAGTCACCAGAAGTCAGAAGTCAGAAGAACCAGAACAATTTACTTCAAAAATAGAACAATAAACTACTTTGAAAGACTTGAAAACTCTGGTCAGTGCGTTGACTAACCACAGTTCTAAAGAATCAGTGCTGTACCAGGCTCCACACCTCCTGACTAAAAAATGATGGGCTTAAAAGTACATATAATGACATATATATATATATATATATATATATATATATATATATATATATATTCAGACATGTCTAATGTGTACATTTATTTTGCATGCCTGTGGATATTTGTGGAAATTGTTTTCTTTTCTTTCTTTCTTTTTTGACAGTTTGGCAGGTGGGAGGGAGAACCTGGAAGATAGAGGGAGGTTGGCTTCCTAACATCTCTCATACAGGCCCCATTCTCTGCTTTGATACTGACACCACTCTGATACAGGCCCTTATCCCTTCACACCCAGATTACTGCAATAGCCTTATGATTGGTCTCTTCACCTTGGGTCTCCCCATACTCCAGTCCTTCCTCTACTTAGTTGTCAGACTCATCCTCTTAAAGCTTAGGACTTACCATGTTGTTCCCCTACTCAGTAAATTCCAATTGTTCCTGGTTACCTCTAACATCAAACATAAAGTCTTCTGTTGACTTTTAAAGCACTTCATAGACTAGGTCCTTCCTACCTTTCCAGTCTTCTTATATCTTTACTCCCATCTATGTAATCTTTGATCCAGTGGCACTGACTTCTTTGCTATACATTATACAAAACACTCCATTTCATGACTTACTCCACGTATTTTCACTGATTGTCCCTCTCTCCCCACCCCCCTGCCTGGATTGTCTCTCTTCTCACCTCCATCTCCTGGTTTCTCTGTCTTCCTTCAAATCCCAGCTAAAATTTCATTTTCTATAAGATGCCTTTCCTGATGCTCATTAATGCTACTGCCTTTCCTTGAAGACTATCTCCAATTTATTCAGCATGCATTTTGTCTATACATAGCTGTCTGCATAATGCCTCATCCATTAGACTGTGAGCTCCCTGAAAGCTTCACTTTTACCTTGGAGTTACTATAAAGTAAGTTTGAGACTTTGAGTGATTTCTACCATGGCTGGCAGAAATGTCACAGGATATGGTAGGAAGAAGAATGAGTCCTTGTCTGAGCTCTGTCATTAACTCTCCATGTAACTATGAGCGAGTGCTGACCCCTCCACAGATCGACCTCCTCTATACAATGAGAAGATCAGACTAGATGATTTCTATAAGGTAACCCCACCAATGCTAACTGCTATTATTTCAGATTGGAATGCTTGTCTGTACCACCAAAATTCTGAATTCTCAGTTTTATATTTTGCACAGGATTTCTGGGTTTAGTGCAGAGCGGAATTCAAGAATGATGAAACCTACTAAGCAGAAAATATTAAAAGGTACCAAGATGGGTAGGGGATTAAAGGAAGCTTTACAGCTGTCCAAAGCATACAGGTTCAGGGTTGGTGCAATCAAAGTAGCATCTTTTCCTATAAATTGAAGCTATATTGGTCATAAAGATGCCTGTCTTATATCAAGCAAAGCAGAATGGATCTTATATTAATCATCCTCATTTTGGTTTAAAAGTCTTCCTACACTAGCACTTGGAATATAAATAACTAATAAAATAAGCTTAATCCTAATTGCCTTTCCTTTAGTTCAGATTCATGTAGATTTTACTTTTCTCCCCCCAAATCACATTCTGATGAGATGACAGGGGAGCCATAAATAAAGGACTTTGTACTACTTGCTTTCTTTTTTCCTAGTTCAGTGGTATTTATTTGTATGAAAGTGGATTGGGGTATTAAAGCTAAATAGCTTTCAATCCAAGGAAGATTTTGTTCTATGTTTTCTTTAAAAAGCAGTACGCTTGTCTGCATTTCCATTCTAAGGAAGGTAAATAGCTATGAAAATCAAAATAAGTTACTACCATTTGCACCAATGGGATTATTTTGTTATCCTGACCATTTAAAAAATGTTGTTTTATTTACTTGGAGGCAGAGATCAGGAAAATACTTGAGAGATCAACTTTGCCCCGTACTTTGAACATTTCCCTTTGAGGAGCCAGGACATCTAAGTAGGCAGCATGATTTTGTATCTGTGGACCTTCCCTGCCTACTCCCCCTGAAGCTGAGGCATGAGAAGACAAGCAAAATTCAGAAAGTGACCACAAAAATCCAGAAACAAGGCCTTTTCTGAGAAAGTGATCCCAGTTCCATCTGCTGCTACAGCATCCATGCCCCCAGCATGTTAATGTCAGCGTTGGGGGAGGCTTATTACAACACTTTGTTCCCTGGACATAAGCTCATGAAAGTTCAAATCTGTTCAGGAAGGGACAAAAGTGGAGAGCTTGGGATTCTGACCCACTGTTCCCTTTACCACACATATTGCTTAAAACAACAACAACAGCCTAAACTGGACCTATAGAAGAGAAACTGAATACAGGACAAAATCTGGAGTTGTCAGCAAAAGGTCTCAAGCAAAATCCACTGGAAAGAATTCAAGTATTTGTTGTTTTCCTCTTTTCCTGTTACTTTCCCAAAAAAGCATTTTTTATGATCATTTCTTGTCTTCCAACTTAGAAAGCATACTTCGATCTAGCTGTCAATCAATATGGCCAATAAGATTGGTTGGTAGGTTGGGAAGGCAGAGAATAAGGATCAAAAGATCAAACTGGACTAGAATTTAATAGGTTCTTCAAGATCATACCTGACTCTAAAGAAGTTATTAAGGCTCTGGCAAGCTAACCTAGCTCTGGGGTAACATTGCTTCTTTCTGGATCCTTTTCCCTTTTTTCCCCACAAATGCCGAAAATAGCTGTTATTGCTTTAGTAGCAATGACAAGAATGTTGAAATGCTTTGTTTGTAGGGCAGCCTTCTTCTTGGGCATCCAAGAGAAACTAAGATTGCAAATAGAACACCCCAGTCCAGCATTTCCCAACCATCTTCCCTCCCAAACATGTGTTTTCTGGTTCATAAAACTTTTACTACCAAGGGTCCTGCCTTCTTAGAAACTATAAACTGATTCCCTCTGTTCCCCACTTCCGGCTCCTCCTCCTGCCCCTGGGATCCCTTCTTCTTGGCAGCACCAGCCCCTCCTCCCTGAGGTCAGAGAGTTACTGCTTCAAGGTTGCAGAGTGCAGTGTGGTACTCTAGAAAGCTAGGATATTTTGTCAGTACACAGATAGGCTGTCAAATACTCCTATTAGTCAGCTTTGTAGGGAAAGAAAGGGAGTAAAAGAGGTGGACTTTTTAAACCACACATCAATCATCTACTTATTTGTTTTGGATATTTGCTTTCCAAGAGCACAAATGGTTTCCGGATTGGACATTTCCTGCCCGTAATAGCTAGTGGCATATTCCTTCCACTCTTCTACTGAGTTATCATAGGGCTCTGTTCTCACTTTAGGCTCAGAATGGCATCAGTGTTGGTACAAGGAACGCTTGATATGAAAAAAAAATTCTCTCTTACCAAAAAGATTTGCCCCTTCTCTGAAATTTCAATCTTAAAGAGCTGCCTAGGTCTAAGAAGTTAATTTGCCCAGTCACATAACCAGTAGGTATCAGAAACAGAACTTAAACTTAGGTCAGATCTACAGATGTTGTGTACAAACATTGTATACAGACCTCTCTTCTGCTCCTGGCATTTCTCCTGGAGTTGTCGGACAGCAAACACCACATGGACTGTTCCTCTGCCCTTTCTGAAGCCACACTGACTCTCAGGTAGATAACCACCTTCCCGTGAAGGATCAGCCTATTAAGGAGGACTCTGGCTGTGGATAAGTTCACTTACCTTAGTAGTGTACTTTCCTTGGATGTACACATTGATAATGAGGTTGACACACGCATTGCCAGAGCTAGCTCAGTTTTAGGGAGGCTCCAAAGGAAAGTATGGGAGAAAAGAGGTATTAGACTGGCTACCAGACTGAAGGTCTACAGAGCCGTGGTGCTGACCTCATTGTTGTATGTCTGTGAAACCTGGACAGTCTACCAGTGTCATGTCAGGAAGCTGAATTGCTTCCATTTGAATTATTTTAGGGAGATTCTGAAGATCACCTGGCAGGATAAGGTACCAGACACTGAGGTCCTTAATGGAACTGCCAAGCATTTAAACTCTGCTTCAGAGAGTGCAACTCTGATGGGCTGGCCACATTGCTCGAATGCAAAAGGTTCTGCTTGCCAGAAAGACTATTTTATGGAGAATTCACACAGGGAAAATGTTCACATAGTGGTCAGAAGAAGAGACACAAGGACACTCTCAAGGTCTCTCATAAGAATTTTGGAATTGATTGTGTGACATGGGAGACACTGCCACAGGACCGGTCAGCATGGCATGTGCACATCTGAGAAGGTGCTGTGCTCTATGAGCAAAGCAGAATTGAAATAGCTCAAAGAAAATGCAGAATGAGCAAATTTAGAGTATCCACCTCAAATGTTCACATGGACTATTTGTGCCCAACCTGGGGTAGAGCATTCTGAGCTCATGTTGGTCTGACCAGCCACAGTCAGACATATTGAAACTTGAGTCTTTCATAGTGATGTCATTTGTTTTTAAATTTAATTTATTTATTTATTTAACATATTTAGTTTTCAGCATTGGTTTTCACAAGAGTTTGAATTACAAATTTTCTCCCCATTTCTACGCTCCCCCCCCTCCAAGATGGTGTATATTCTGGTTGCCCTGTTCCCCAGTCAGCCCTCCCTTCTGTCACCCCACTCCCCCCCATCCCCCTTTCCCTTCCTTTCTTGTAGGGCAAGATAAATTTCTATGCCCTATTGCCTGTCTATCTTATTTTCTAGTTGCATGCAAAAACTATTTTTTTGTTTTTGAACATCTGTTTTTAAAACTTTGAGTTCCAAATTCTCCCCCCTCCTCCCTTCCCACCCACCCTCCCCAAGAAGTCAAGCAATTCAACACAGGCCACATGTGTATCATTATGTATATCCCTTCCACAATACTCATGTTGTGAAAGACTAACTATATTTTGCTCCTTCCCAACCCATCCCCCTTTATTGAATTTTCTCCCTTGACCCTGTCCCCTTTCCAAAGTGTTTGTTTTTGATTACCTCCACCCCCATCTGCCCTCCCCTCCATCATCCCCTCCCTTTTTTATCTTCTTCCCTCTACTTTCCTGTGTGGTAAGATACCCAATTGAGTATGTATGGTATTCCCTCCTCAGGCCAAATCTGATGAGAGCAAGATTCACTCATTCCCCCCTCACCTGCCCTCTCCCCTCCTCCCCCGGAACTGCTTCCTCTTGCCACCTTTATGCGAGATAATCCACCCCATTCTATCTCTCCCTATCTCCCTCTCTCAATATATTCCTCTCTCATCCCTTAATTTACTTCTTTTAGATATCTTCCCTTCATCTTCAATTCATCCTGTGTCTTCTCTCTCTCTCTCTCTCTCTCTCTCTATATATATATATATATATATATATATACCCATACATATATACATACATACACATTCACTTATATATGTATATACACATAAACACACACACATTATACATATATATATATATGTATATATATATACATATATATATATATATGTATATCCGTATTCCCTTCAGCTACTCTAATACCAAGGTCTCATGAATCATAAACATCATCTTTCCATGTAGGAATGTAAACAAAACAGTTCAACTTTAGAAAGTCCCTTGCAATTTCTTTTTCTTGTTCTTTTTCTTGATTACCTTTTCATACTTCTCTTGATTCTTGTGTTTGAAAGTCATCATTTTAGTCCTCTTCGAGAACAAAGGACAACAACCAACCAACCAGATTTAAGTCCTCCTTACTCCAGAGCTAACTCTCTAAATCCTTGTTGTCCTTGAACTTCTACCCACTTTCTTAAAGGAAAATGTCTAGAAAGGGTTTTAGATTGAAGGAAATATTCTTTCTTAATATTTTCAGTTGAACTAAAGAAGGAGGTTTTTTATCTGTTTCCACTATGTCCAGCTATTAATGTCCCAACCTACCTAGGTAAAAGAGGCCATTCTCTGCCTCATTTCTTACCTAGCTTTAATCACTGAATGAGTATTGCCTCAGTCAAACTGAGACCTGTTAAAGACCTTAGCTTAAAAAGGTTTAAGTCTCCCACTGCCTCCTGGGCCATCTCCCACTGGACCCAGATGACTCTGGAGGAGAGAGTGAGGTTGGTGACTTTGCACAGCTCTCCTTCACTTAAATCTAGTTCGCTTGCATATCATGGCATCACCTCCTTGATGTCATGGTCCTCTTCAAGAACAAAGGACAAACAACAACAACAGTATACTACACAGAGTCAACTGCCTCTCATATTAGAATAAGCATATGAGACAGAAGCATTACCTCCATACTCCTTTCCTTCCCTAACCCAACACTGGAATTCTCTTCTCTAGCCATACTTGGTCTTTTGCTTCATATGTATGATCCTTTGGAAATAACTGTAATCAATAGCTACATAAAAGCCAAATGTATTTTTTGTAGTATTAGAAGACTAGAAATAAAGTTAATGTCCATTGATTGGGGGATGGGTAATCAAATTGTGGTATATAACTCTAGTGGAATATTACTATTATTATGAATACAGAGAAGCATGGAAAGATATATGAACTGATACAAAATAAAGTAAGCAGGACCAGGAAAACAATAAACACAATGACTATGACAATGCAAAAAGAGAAAAAAATCAAAACAGTGAAGCTATAATAACCAAACTTGGCCCCAAATTAAAGAGAGGAGAAGTTACCTGCCCTATTTCTTTGTAGAAGTGGGGGACTATGAGTGTAGAGTGCTACATATGTCAGCCTTCTTTGGTATATTAATTTATTTTGCTGAACTGGGTTTTTCTTCCTTTTTATTTTTTGTCGTAAGGGATGGCTATTTGACAGTGGAAGGGAATAAAATATACTGGGAAATCTAGGGGACTGGCAAGCAAAAGATAAGATAGAAACTGGACCTGTCCACCAAATATAGTACAGATATATTTTTTACTTTAATTATTATTAATATCTTTTGATGGGCAGAGTATTGTAGTGAGGAGGGATCACACATGTGTCTTACCAGTACTTCAGAATCAGATTAAAATGTAATTGGGAAATATTTAGCAAAATAAATAAAAAGATGATAAAACATGATAACACTACATTTTAAAACTAAATAAATACTGCTGCTTATGTATGGCTCCTTACATATAGATTAGTGGCCCCCATTTCTATCTGGGCTTGACACCACTGGTGAAGTAGATGCAGTGCTGGCCTTGAAGCTAAGAAGACCCAGATTCAAGCTCTACCTCTGATCCATACTAATTATGTGGCCCTGGCCAAGTTGTTTAACTCACGCAGTTCTCTCAGGCTATAAGATGCAGAGAAGGTGCGGAGCTGCATTGGGAGAGGGAAGTTCCTCATCATACCAATGATAACAGGTCCAGTATAGTGAAGAGATCATGGGATACAGAGTCAGGAAGACCTGAGTTTAAATCTGACCTCACACACTAGCTATGTGACCCTGAGAAAGTCACTTAACCCTGTTTGCCTCAATTTCTTCATGTGTAAAATGAACTGGAGAAGAAAATGGCAAACCATTCCAGTATCTTTACACAGCTAGTAATGTCCGAGGCCAGATTTGAACTCACAAAGACGAGTCTTCCTGATTCCAAGCTTGGCACTCTATCCATTGCACTGCCTAGTTAACCTGGAGTAAGGAAGACCTTGTGTTCTAATCAGGCTTCAAACACTAGTTGTGTGACCCTGGTTGAGTCACTTAACTGCCTCTGTTTCCAATGGAAACAAAAAGAGTGCCTGCGTCCCAGGGTTGTTGTGAGGATCAAACAGATATTAGTTAAATGCTTAGCCAAATGCCTGGCACAAACCTGTAGTTTAGTAAATGCTCGTTCCTTTCCTTTCCTCCACGGTGAAATGAAACAGCACCTCCCTCAAGAAATTTAAATTCTGTCATTATCCTTCACCCTCTTCCTAAACACGTGTGTCCCCCAAGGCTCAGTCCTGGGCCCTCTTCTTTTCTCCTTCTATACTCATTCATTCAAGCATCACCTCTGGAGAGATTACTCCCAAGTCTGTATCTATAGCCCTGATACAGCTACTGAACTCCACAATCTCACTTTCAGCTACCCAATGGACAACTGATTGTACCTCAAACTCAACATATCTAAACTGAACAGATCATCCTCCCTGCCCCCCACCCAGCTATGCTCAATCAACTCCTCCTCCAAACTTTCCTGTTAAACGTTGAGAACACCATCCTCCTCCCAGTCACTCAGGTCTGAAAACTCAGACTCATCTTTGACTCTTCTTCATAGTCAATACATAGTTGCCAGGTGGTTTGGGTTTTTTTTTAAGTTTTTTTTCGTTGCTGATTCTACCTCCAAAATACTTCTCACATTCGTCCCTTCTACCTACTCACGCTATCACAACCTGGTTAAGATCTTCATCATCGTTCAACTCCTGGAATTACAATAGCTTCCCAATTGGTCTCTATGTCCCATCTCTGCCCTTCCTAACCCATTGGCATAGTTCCCAAAATGATCTTCCCATGGCACAGTTCTGCCCATGTAACTTAACCAATGAAAAACTTTTAATAAGATTCCTTCTTGTCTTTAAGATAAAATGCAGACTCCTTAGCCTAGCATTTATGGTTTTCCACAAACTGGTTCCAGCCTACCTTTAAGAAAAGTTTATTTATCCATAGACTGATATGAAAGAAAATATTAAGTTACAGAAAAATATAAAATTAAGGAAATTCACAGAAAAAGGTAAGGCAGGAATATCTTCTCTTACCCAAGCTCAGCAAAGAATGTCAGTCACAGCTTCCTTAATATGCCATGCTATGTCAAAAAGCCCTGTGGTCCTATGGAACATTTCATTGTGAACTAGAGATTTCAGAAATTTTCCTGTCTTATGTCACAAGTATATCTTTCTTTTGCTATGGTTTTTGATTCATTAAATATAGTTTTATGACCCTTTATGGCTACTATTACTGGCATGCTGTTGGTGTTTAATAAATTGCCAGCCTCCTCTTCCAACCTTATTTCACATTGCTGCCCTTCATACACTCTATGTTCTAGCCACCATCTCCCACATCTATGTAGCTTCCCAAGCTGTTCCTGATACCCAGAATACATGCCCCTCTCATCCCTGTCCTTTATATTTCTTACCATTGTTCAAGGATCAGCTTTGGTGCCAACTACTTGGTGAAGCTTTCATGAATCTGACCAGCTGTTAGTGCTTTCTTCTTCCTCAAATAGCTCTAGATCTCTTGGAGCTCCCTTGTACCCCCTTCCCTCCCTACTCCATATTTACTTATCTGTACATACGTTCTATCTCCTCAGTAGAATGTAAGCTTCTTGAGAGCAGATGTCCTTGTTTTTGCCTTTGTATACTCAGGGAATATCATAGTGAGAACTTAGCTTTTTTTTTAATTGATAGATATGTATTTGGAATAAAGAAATCATTCTCTAACAATAAGGGCAAGCATTTCAGCAAAAATTCAGTTACCAAAAACCAACATAGAATCTCTATTCCTGTTAATGTCTAAGAATAGTCTAGAGACATCATAAAAAAGGGAAAAGGTCCTATTTGTACAAAAATATTCATAGCAGTTTTTTCTGTGGTGCCTAAAAATTGGAAATTGAGAGGATGCCCATCAATTGGGGAATGGCAAAACAAGCTTATGGTATATGATTGTGATAGAATATTATTATGCTATAAGAAATAACAAACAGGATGATTTCAGAAAAACCTGGACTTACATGAACTGATGTAAAGTGATGTAAGCAGAACCAGGACAACTTTATACACAGTAACAGTAATATTGTACAATGAAGAACTGTGAATGGCTTAGCTATTCTCAGCACCAAGATGATCCAAGACAATCCCAAAGGACTAATGATGAAGCATACTATCCACCTCCAGAGGAAAAACTAATATTGTCTGAATACAGACTGACGCATGCTATTTTTACTTTATTTCTTCCTTCCCTGCCCCATCTCTCCCTCTTCCTTTCATTTTTTATTAGTCTTCTTGTACAAAATGACTAATATGGAACTGTTTTCCATGATTGCACATGTAAAACTATATCAGATTGCTTACCATCTCAGAGAGGGAGGGAGGCATAGAATTTGGAACTCAAAACTTTAAAAAAATGTTTTAAATTGTTTTTACATGTAATTGGGGGAACATAAAATTATATAAAAAATAGTCTACAGATCAATGTTACATGATTTAATCTCTGCCTGTGGGCAAAAGGTAAAGAGGGGCCCTCTTGAAATCCCTTCAATTTCCATGATTCTGTAGAGGACATTAACATATAATAAGGACATGTATTTTCCAATTTCTTTCAGAAATGTGTGGATCCCAATGAACTACATAAAATAAATCTGACAAATCAATGGAGGTGAGCTAGGTAAGGAAGAAGATTCGGGGCTTCTTTCAACTGTTTTATAATCTATTTGGACCAAAAAGAGGCAATCTTCTATTAGAAAAATGCACTGGAAAGAGTAAATATAAATCAATCTGTTTACATAGTAAAGCCCAAGTTCACTCAAGAAGTCATGTTTGAATATGTTCCCAGCTATACTCTTTTTATCACCCATCACAAACTATATTTAATTTTTCAGTTAAATATTGTGACTGTAAGTGCTTAATAAATGCTTGCTGACTTGCTTTGGCCCAATACGTTTTCCCTAAGGTCTTTAATTCTAACATTAGGATAAGAGGCATAGCTTCTCAGTACCATAAACAGTTTTCACTTGAATATAATCACAGTTAGGTGGTTCTCACAACAAAATCTCTCCAAGAACATTCCCAATACTGGTGTTTATTCAGTTTCCCCAAGTCCGTTGTAAAAGACCATTAATGACTTCATCTTGGTGGGCTATAGTTTCAATCTGAGTCATGCTGGGATGATGGCCAGTTAGAGGTTAGTGCTAGGGTGGCTGTTTCCAGTTTTCTAAATGCCTTCATCCTGGATTAAATTGAGTCCTTTCCTTTTGGGAAAACACATTCTCTGATGGAAAAAAAAAATTAGAGTCCCCTCTGCCTTCTTCTGCTATTCTGTCCTGGAGTTGTCTGCACTAGACTTGCAGGGATGAATGTCTAACCCTCCAAGAGTTATCTATGGACAAGCATCAGGTCCACATATTTTGGCATGCCTTTGAGAGAGCTTCCTCTGGCACAAGACAGGAACGTGTTCTTCTTCAGTGACCTTCTCCCTTTATAAACCCCTATGGTCTTAGGCATTTGCTTTCTCTGGATTAACTCCTCCTCACAGTCACACGGTCCATTCTTATCCTAACCTGGCTCTTGCCAGTTCTCTTTGATCTAACACTTCAGGGGAATCTGTGATCCTACTAGCTCAGTGGCCCGCTGGATAGATCTCTGGCCTTGGAGTCAGGAAAACCCGAATACAAATCCTGCTTCAGACACTGACTGCAGGCAATCTCTTTCTGCCTCAGTTTCCTCCACTGTAAAATGGGGAGAACAACAGTGCTTACCTTCCTGGCTTGTGGTGAGGATCAAAGGAGATACATGTAAAGTATTTTATAAACTTTAAAGGGCTATATTAGGTGAGGTTAGGGATTGGACTTGTCATTTCATTAGTATATAGAACTCCCAGAGGAGGAAACTACCTCTATCAATACAAGACAGCATCTTTTCTACAATTTAGAATCTTAGAAAAATTCCTGGAGCACTTACACAGGTTAAGTGACTTGCCCAGGGTCTCATAGCCAGCATGTATCAGAAGTGGGACTTGAACCCAGATCTTCCTAGGCAACTAGGTGGCAGCAGTGGATGGAGCACTGGGCCTGGAGTCAGGAAGCTCTGAGTTCAACTCAGGCCTTAGACACTTACTATGTGACCAATGGCAAATCATTTAACCACTATCAGCCTCAGTTTCCTCAACTGTAAAGTGAGCCCAACAATAGCACCATCTCCCAGTGTTGTTGTGACAAAATGGGATAATAATTATAAAGCACTAACCTAGCACTTACTTGTGCCTTGCACATAGTAGGTGTTTAATAAATGCTTGTTTCCTTTCTTCTTTCCTTTCTTCTTTCCATCCTCCCTTCCTTCCATGAAATTAAGGATCTCATTTAGGAGATTGTTGTCTACCATTTATAGGAATTCCTTTTTCTATTTTGATTCTACTGAACATCTTCCAAGACAGTGGATCACATGTGGTGGGTCTCTGCCTCCTTATTTTATGTTTTACTTGATCATAAAAATCAGTCATTGAACAAAGTTATCTCTTATATCTTTCAACAAGTCTCGTATGCCTAACATATACACCCTAGACCACAGGGATCCAGTGTGGCCCAAGTAGCAGGGAGAAATAAATATCTGAAATCTGGCCCACCACCTCATCTCTGGGGAGACTGATTTCTACTTGGGGGTGGGGCAGGCCAAGAGAAGGGCCACAGCTAGACTTTCACTCATTTATTCTTTTATCTCAATGAAGAGTATTGAACCACAACTATCTATCAATTTACTACATATTAGATATTTGTAGTCTAGAGGTATGGTCTAGCACCAGAGCCACTTTCCATAGTTGCTCCAGTCATGAAGTAGTCCTGCCCCAAACTGGGAAGGTAGAAGTTTATTTTTATCCAGCTTAGCTTCTCTCGCACCAAACACTTATTACACAAAAGACAATCATGAATTTTGAGCAAACTCATTCGTTAAATCAAGTTGTAAAATAGTAGTCAAGGAATTTACATAAATTAGAATAGATGATAAAACATTTAAGGGTCAGGGACTCTGTAACCACAGAGCAAGATGAAATTTCGGTTCAACAGTCTTACCCAAGAAATCTACTTTTGGCATTCCTCTGGGGTTATAGGTACTGGGAATCAAGGGATATTTTGAGGTGCCAGTTTTTCCTACAAACCTGTGACTCTGGGGAGCTCTCCTGTCCACCACACAAAATTCACACCTTACCTCTCACTTATCTCCTTCTTTGCCTTTCTCCTCAGTCTCTCAGCCAATTGATGGTCCTGTCACACCCCTCTCCATGTATACCACAGCATCACAGGGCTGTTCTTCAAGGAACCACCCCAAGCCTACCTGGGTAGGAGTGATTTTGACATATGACTAGGAGATACCATATTGGAGAAAAGCCTTAAGGGTGGTGTTTTGTTCTACTGATGAAGTTTTTACAGACAATAATCATAAAAAATATGCACAATGGGATCTCAATCAATAAGAATTTATCACCTGCTATGTGCCAAGTATAGTGCTAGGCATTTGTGATACAAAGACAACAGTAAAACATACCTTCATCTCAAAGAGCTTATATTCTGTCAGAGAAGAGAACACACATACATATAAATACACTCATGTACACAAATGCTTATATGCATATGTATGCAAATATATGTATGTATATGCACATATATACATATATGATACATGCATCACAGATGCAAGGTAACTTTGCATAGGTAGGTACTAGAAGCTAAAGAGATCAAGAAAGGCCTCCAGTAGAAAGTGGGGCTTGAGTTCAAAAGCAGGGTCTCCAAGAGGGGGAGGTAAAGAGGGAGGACATTCCAGACATAGGAGACAAAAGCATATAGTCAGGGAGATGGTATATCATGTGTGAGGAAGAGTAAGCGATCCAGTACGGTTGGATCATAGAAAACGTAAAGGAAAAGAATGAATGTGAAAGAAGAGTAGAAACACAGAAAGGGGATAGGTTGTCAAAGAGAGTGACTTATATTTTCTCCCAGAGGTAATAGGGAGCCACTGAAGGTTGTTTGTTTGTTGTTGTTGTTGTTGAGTATAGGGTCAGATCTGCCCTTTAAGAAAATGATTTTGCAAAGGATAGACTGAAATGGGAAGAGGCTCGAAGAAGGAAGATCTGTTAGAAGGCTATTGAAATAGTCAAAGTGACAGGTGATGATTTTCTGAATTTTTCCATCAATTGTATGACTGTAGAGTGTAGTATGCTAGGAAATACATTGTAAAGGCTGCACAATCCCTTCTCATACTTATCTCAAGGATGTTCTCAATACATTCTATGCTCATCCTCCTAAAGACAAGAAAGGAGGCATGTAGGTCAGTGGTTACTAGTGTTTTCTTTTTCTTTTTTTCTTAAACATACCCATTTACTTAGCAATAAGGCAAAATAACATCACAGAAACTCATACAGTAAACCAAATACAATGACAATAAATACATTGCAACAATATTTAAATCTGGATAACACTTTTCCTCCAATATATTTTGTATAAATGGAGCAAAGTGCCATATCCAGAAACTTGTCAAGGAAACACACGAGGGAGGAAAACCCGTGTGCTTGGGTTGACTTGAAACTATGGGCTGCAAGCTTTGTTATCATTGGTCCATTCAGGAGCATCTACTAGTGTTTTCTTTATGACTTTTTGATAGGTAATGATAAGGTCTGCGATTTTTTCCCAAGCATTTGATTTCCTTCCCTCTTTCAGATATCTTAAGGACTTCTCCCTTAATGTCCTCAAAACTGTGTTGCCTCCAACACAGATTCTCTGCTGGTCTACTTAAGATGCTTTTACTATTTTGCTTTTTCCCATTGTGTCATTACTAATTTCTGATACAGCATATTAGAAATCATGATATTAAAATTAGAATGTAGTGATTATATTGTCATTGATGGGGAAAGGGGAATAGATTTGTTACAGAAAGCTTTACAGATAATCTCTATTTTTAAACTGTCAATGACCCTTCTTCCAATTTTATCCTCAAATGTCTTGGGGATACTCTGGCTTAATTGAGTTTTTGCCAAGCTTTCTGAAAATGGGTTTTGACCCCTGCCCCACTACTTGCTATTTTATTAGGGAATGCTGCTTATAATCCTATACCATCTTCTACTGTACAATTTTTCTAGATAAATTTTAAACTAGCATTACCCTTTTTTGCCATATTTGTCCATCTGTCAAGGAGGTCAAACATTTGCTCACTTCTCCAAGTTCTAAGTAAGTTTATTCTCTTCACTGTTTATTAACCTTCATCATTCAAACTACCTTAAGAAATGGTGAAAGTCTTTGTGTATATATCTGTTGTTTTTCCCATTTCTCACTCTTTTTGCTAATTGTACAGTCTTCTTTTGTTTGTTCTTTTAAGTTGGTATTGATTTTGATCTTTGCCTTAATAAGTCAATTGCCTGACTATACACAGAAAGCTGATTCCAAAAGGACTCCCACATCAATAAGCTGCTGTTTCCCACATATTAAAATATGCGTTCAGTTGTTTAGTCATGTCCAACTCTTTGTGACCCCATTGGTAGTTTTCTTGGCAAAGATACTGGAGTGGTTTGTAGTTTCCTTCTCCAGCTCTTTTGACAGATGAGGAAACTGAGGGAAATAGGGTTAAGTGACTTTCTTGGGAACACACAGCTAGTAAGTATCTGAGGCCAGATTTGAATTCAAGTCTTCCTGACTCCAGGCCTGGGTGCTCTATCCATTGTACCACCTGGTTGTCCAGGTATTAAAATATAGCCAATTTCATTTCTAACGATATTATTTAGAGTTCAGTGCTTCCCAACTCTTTTCGTGAAGAAAGAATTATGATATATATACATGACTTCTCTATGCTCTAAAATTCTTTAGCCTCTTTCTTTTCTAACTTGTAAATTACATTTTACCACAGAGAGATTTAAAAATACATACATATATATAGAAAAATGCATATATATGTATATGTGTGTATATGTTTGAGGGTGTTTTGCTATCCACCACTTTGCCCACCTTTGCATAGAACTCATCAAGTTTTAAAGCATATGTTGATTTAATTTGGGGGGTCAAATTCTTCATAGAGTTTCTCTTCTTCCTCATCCTAGGAAATAAGTGGTGGCATGTAAGTTGCGATTATTTTCTTGGCAGACTTTTTTGCAAATGTCTGTTATGACCCCTGCAATACATGATGACCAAGTGTTCCATGAAAAGATGTTTTTATTTGTGTTTGGACACACAATAAAAACAACCTGCCCCTTCCTTTAAATTAATTCTCTATGAAGAACCTGTGAGCTATCATTCCTTTTAATGTTAGCTTAATCTTGTCTTTTTGTTTCCTTTGTAGTGAGGATGCCAAGATTCAGTTGCTACATAAATAAAAACTAGCATTATAGTAAATGAGTCTCAAGCATTGAAGCCCAAATTAATTACATTTAGAGTATTTAACCTATGGACCCCTTTGGCAGTCTAGTGAAGCCTATGGAACCCTTCTCAGAATAATGTTTTTTTAAATATATAAAATAAAATATTACGAATATGAAGAAAACAAATTGCATTGAAAACTGATTATTAAAATATTGAAAAAACAGTTTAAAGACCCAGGTTAAGGACTTCTGATCTATTGAAAGCAGTTGAATATGTAGTCACTAAATGAATATTGGTAACCTTTCATTCTCCACCTGGAGAAAGCATAGATAACTGGAAAATTTCCAGAAGACTTGAAAACATGGAGAAACTTTTATATTTTCAAAAAGACAAAAAAAGTTGAATAAATCTACAAATGAGCAATTTTTAAAAGGTTTATTCCTTGCAAAATTCTAGGATGGTTAAATGGACAGTTGTGACCATTTGGGAAAAAACAAGGCAGCCACCAGGAATCAGTAGGATTTACTTAAGACAAATCATGCTAAATTAATATCACTTTTTTTCAATAGGGCTGGTAAATCAGAAGAATGCTGTTACATTGTATCTTGGTTTTAGGAAGGCATCTGACAAAGTTTTTTTTATTCCTTTTTGTAAAAAAGATAGAAGAATGTAAAGTGGATTGTAGTAGTGTTAGATTCATTTGTGGCCAGTACAACAACCACATAGACTCAAGTGTTGAGATGGAATTGTTTAAGGGACTGACATCCAAATAGAGAGGTCTCTGTTACTTAGGAAATGAAGATGGTATAGAGGAATTGCAGGGGTGGTATTTGACGACTGATTAAATAAAAATTATATGGTATAGTGGGAAAAGCACCCAGCTGACACCTGAGTCCACATATTGACTTCCATTTGGTAAATCTGTGACCTTAGACAAACCCCTTGATTTCTCAGTGCCTTGATCTTTCCACATTTATACCATGGGGCAATTCCTACTCTGCTCTGCCTACTTCACAGAGTTACTGTGACGCTTAGATGAGATAGAATATGTTAAGGCGTCTCAGTCTAGAAAAACATTACGGAAATGCAATATGGCATTTTTAATAATAAATCCAGACTCCCCTGCAAAACAAAATAAACACAAGAAAGAAAAAGTAAGATACTAGAAGAGACATAATTATTGTTGAAGTAAAAAGAGTCTCACACTAGATTTAGTATCGTCCATTAGAGGCACGATTTTATTATCGCATAAAATTGCATCATGCAGCTACAAGGAGAGCAGTCTCTGAAACTGATACAGTGATACCATGGAAAGAGAGAAAAAGAAAAAGAGAAAGACAGAGGCAGAAACAAAAAGACAGAGACAGAGACTAAGACACAGAGAGAACGACAGACAGAGCGCTGAGTAACAGAAATAATCCAGTAGCTCTCATGCATTCTCAGGAGAAGCCTAAATTGTTATTCCTGGTTTAACAGGTATCTTGTTACATTTTCAAAACTATCGGCTTTTGGTTATTTTCTCTCCTTCCCACTGCTCTTCCCAATGGGAGCAGGCAAAGAATTCTAACAAATATGCCTAGTCAAGCAAAACTTCCTCATATCCAAAAACATGTCTCATTCTGCATATTTAGCTTATTACCTTTCTGTGAAGAGGACAGCATTCTTCATAGGTCCTCGGGAATCTGTTAGTGACGGTGGCTCAGAGTTCTTAAGTCCTTCAGAGATTTTAATTTGCTGTGATTGTGGTTGTGGCATAAATTGTTCTGTTGCTTCTGCTCATTTCACTCTGCAGCAGTTCCTACAAACCTTCCCAGATTTCTCTGAAACCTTCCATCGTTTCTTATAGCACAGTAGACTCCCATTACATTCATATGCCTTAATTTGTTCGGCCATTCCCCAAATGGGTACCCCTTAGTTTCCAGTCCTTTGTCATTACAGAAAGGCTGCTATGATTTTTTTTGTAGACATGGGTCCTTTTCTTTTTCTTTATTTCATGTATAGGCCTAGTAGTGGTAAAATGGAGGACAACTTTCAGGGCATAGTTTCAAACTGATTTCCAAAATGACTGGACAAATGCCCAGTTCTAAGGCTAGGGTTTATTCTCATAGCTGCTAAACATAGTAATACATATAGATCTGGATGCAAGTTGATCCTGTCAAGGTTCCCCAAGTCTTATATTCTTGCTTTGGTGCCCCACAGGCAGCCCACATGTCCCACCACTCCCTTTTCACTATAGCTGCCTGGCCATCTTTGACCAGAGACATCCAATGATGCCACTTCAGCTCACCTTTGTTTTTTCTACTTTCTGCTGCTGCTGTTGCCATCACCTACCTTCCTCCTTTTCATCCTCTATTTTTGTCTTCTTCCTTTTTTTCTTCAGCCAACAAGATACCATGACCAATGCAGGTTGTTAACGAGTCATAACATTAACATGGAACAACAAGTCTAAGGATACCCTCTGTATTACTTAAGGAAGAAACCATGCAACTTTAAGAGAATTGAGGTCAGGAATAAAGACAGTCAGTGTGGTTTAGTGGAGAGATTGGAAACCTGCATTCAGGCAAACTTCGGTTCAAATCTCCCCTCTGACACTTAGTAGATCTGTGACCAAGTTCAATTCACTTAACTTCTCACAGTCTCAGTTACCAAATCTACAAAATGGGGAATAATACACATATGACCTACCTCACATGGTTGCTGTGGTGCCCAAATAATGTAATATGTATTAAGTGTATTATAAATTTTACCTACCATTATTATTAGCATTATTATTATGCAATTGCCTATGGGGAGGAGGGGATGAGAACTAACAATTTTTCCTTTTTTTCCCAAGGACATTTTTACTTTTTTCATAAAATCAAAATATTTGACAATTTTAGGTTGTGAAGTTAGTTTCAGAGGAGTGAATAAAATATTTTAAATAAGATACACATTTATTGCTATTTGGCATTTGCTCACCCTGAAATAATTACTAAAATATGTACAACTAGAAGATTTGAGTAAGTATGAAATCATTATGATTCCTATGCCTTGAAGAGAAGTAATAAAGCAAGTTTCTCAAAGAGAAATCTAGAAGTGAAAGGGTTTCAGTGCCTTCTTCCTTGATTTTTATATTGAGATGCTGGACTTCTTCATCAAAGTTCAATGGCACTTTAAGTCTCCAAAACATGGCTGATTATATCATTCCCTCAAGGTGCACACTTCGATGCCATGGGGTTCTTTTATCAATTTGAGTCCTCACCCACTACATTCCCCTATTATCACCAGTGATCACTTCTCAAGGAGCTCACCAGATTATCAAAGGATTCCATGAAACAAAAATGGTTAAGAATCCCTTCTCCAGATCAAAAGTCAACATAAGAAAGTATAGAGGGAGGACTAGACAATGGAAATCTATTGGCAGGTCCTGGGAACGTGTGCGGAGAGCTTTGTCTGCTGCCCACTCATTTACTATCATTTAGCCCACTGGTATCTCCTAGACATCACTAGATAAAACTGATATTATTCTTTTAAAAGAAAGGGATATTTAATGAAAAGATATAGCAAACACAACCACCTCCAAAACTGGGGATATCCTCTCCCTTCAACACATCCCCTCAGGCCCTGGGAAGAATAGACTCAAGCTTAAAGTAGTGACTACAAAACGTCACTCCCAAGTGTGTCATAGATGATGGAAAAATTGCTCCAGTTTAGGGCGCAGTGGCCCAGCTGCAGGGTCAATCCTCTGTGGGATAGGGTCAAGAAGGTTACTCCTCAGGACTAGCTCCTTCATAAAGCTCACAGCCTGGTCCATTTCATCTCCAAAGCTGATTCATCTAAGAGCGGCAAACAGAAAACACACAGACAGAAGAAACAGCGGTGTTGGTACTAGAGGTGTGTGATGACTTTCAGTGGAGGTCTCTCCATCCAGAGGCTTGTAATAATTCTTGCCTTCCTCACTACCAGGGAAGAGAAACAGATACTGAGTTTCTCTGTTGGAGCCTTTTGTGTGAAACCTCAGTCACCCATTTAAAAGCCTTTTTTTTTCACCAGGTAAAAAGCCAGGTGGGAAAAAGTGATGGAAAGCCTATGCGTGCTGTGAATCAGGGGCAGAGTGCATCTATTACAGGCCATCACATACATCCAGGAGCAAGCTTACCAAACCTTTCCTGTGATTCAACAATAGACAGAGGCCCCTGCCCATGATCTAGGGAATGGCCAATAGATTTCCATTGTCTAGGCCTCCCTTTCTACTTTCTTCTATTGACTTTGGATCTAGAAGAGGGATTCTTAACCATTTTTGTGTCATGGATTCCTCTCTCACTAAGATGTGAACTTCCTTTTTTGGGTCCCAGTACTTAGCACAGTCCTGGTACATATAAGTACCTGCTTAATAGATGTTTGTTGACTGACTGGCTAACTTTTAGGCCCCTTCTCAGAATTATGTTTTTAAACGCATAAAATATACTTGTTTATAAAGGAAATCAACTGTATTGAAATATAGTTATCAAAAATTAGGGTTTTTTTTTTTCAAAATTTGTTTTAAATAAATAATAAATTTCTTAAAATAGTTCATGGATTCTAGCTTTAGGATGAAAATGGTGCAAGTGTCCTTGTTCTCTTGACCAGGCCTCAAAGAGCTGACAATGGATTAGCTACAACGAGTAATATCCACTTTACGGACAAAGAGCTTATTTGACACTTTGTTCAAAAGACTCACTATACAGAGGAGAAAGAGTCCTTCTAAAGGTTTTGAAGCCGAAAAAGATTTTTAATACCTGGCTCTTCCTAGGCCCCTAAAATTTAGGTCTCAAAGGAGCTAAAAATATACTCAGAAATGTTGAAAGTTAAGAGCTTAAATTTATCTGAATTAAGAATATGAAACAATACTTCTGCTTCATTTGCTTATTTTCATGTCCTGTGCAAATCTTCCTGTGATACACTCCTACTTCGGAGTCAATTTAGGGCATGGTGTTGACCCTGTGCTCTTAAAGACAGTGCCGACAGTGCCCAGTATCTGGCAAGTGTTACCAAGCTGGAAAAGCTCCAAGTATCCACACTACTAATAATTAGCTGAAGTCTGGAGAAGCATCACTAGATTAGCGGCCATGAGTTGATGACTATTTTGGCCAGAGCAACTCCTCAAACCATCTGCTGAAGTGTGGAAGGGCTGATGTCTTTGTGAGGAGAAAATACCACATATCATCAAGTACTAAAAGAACATAAATCATCATTAAATTCTCATGTATCCAATGTTCTCTGGCAAAATGTGCATGCACTAGGTGCTGAGACTTGGTGGTATTTAGGAATATTAACAGCACTGACTCTATTTTGTCTTTAACCACCATTTTAAACTCCCTAGCTTGAAGGCCCTTGACTAAAATGTTCTCCTTTCTCTATTTTCTTGTTAGTGTAACCTTGTTTGGAAATACTTTCCCCCAAATACCCAATTAGTAAGTTCAGATGCTCACCCCATGTAACTGGCAGACAATCATAATAATTTGTAAACAACTCCACCCTGTTTGTGGTTTTAACAATTATATACCTAACAGTGACTACTCTGGCCCCTACTGCCTGGAGGCCAACTATATTATTTTGTGTGCACTCTTCGTGTGTACTTTTGTGCACACTGTCAGTCGCCCATTCAAAAGACTTTTTTCCCCCCAGGTAAAAAGCAGGTGGGAAAAAGTGACAGAAAGTATATTATTTTTTACCCTTCCCGCTGTGCCCTCAGCTACTTTTTAGGGGCAGAATGTCTAGTCTCTGTCATTGGTTCAAGCCCCTACCACTCCAGTTCCACTTAACCACTTAGCCTTCAAATAAACTTTTACAAAATAATATTTACTTTAAAGGTATGTCAAGAACAAACATTCTCCCTCCCCCACCCCCCAAACACCCTAGGGGGTATAATTAATTCCCCCCTTATACCTGCCTAGGTCTCTGTGGAGAAAGATTAGGCTTACAAATACTACCCAATGAAATGAACATCTGCAGATGCTGCTGGGCTCAGTGCTAACAGTTTATTGCACAAATGAGGCTCACAATAAATAGTTGTTGAATGAATGAATGAATAAATGATACAACCAAACACATGTATTTAAAGATTATCTTCCTAACATCTTTATTAGGTGTGTGAGAAAAACCATGATGGAGAAAGGACAAGTCGCCCCTTCTAGCATTCATGATCCAATAATACTCCCATTGCTGCTGGTTTATCCCATCGGCATCCTCACAAGGGGTTGCCTAATGATACCATCAAGAATCCAAATCTTTCAAGCAGCTCTACCCAAAAGATTCGCAATGACCTCAGTTACAGACAAGGAGATTCCTGAAGCACAGAAAGCAAACTGACTTTCACAAAGGGCAGCCTAATTTCTTCTATTGGAACACCACTTTCGATAACTGAAAACACAAATAAGTAGAAAGTGGCTTAATTACTTCCTTCCATCATACCATTTGTCCGGTAGACATTCTTCGAACAAGCTTTTTTTGAGAATCAGAATAACAATAGGTAACAGAATCTATCCATAACACTAATTTTTAAAAATGAAGCACCAGAAAAATCAGAAATCACTAACAGTCATAGCTCGAAAACAGAGAATGATTAAATAAACTTTCTAAGTGGCAAAAGATGTATTCAATTATTTGGGGGATTTTCCCATCTTTTCTTGGTGACTTAAAAAAGAGTACTTTTGCTTGGCACCAGGAAAGACACAAAATCCAGAGAAAATAACTTCAAAAAATGTTATTACTCTGTTATTTCTTCCAGGTTTTTTTCCTGTTTCTCATCAACTGGAAAAAAAAGAAAATTTAAAGGTACTGGATTTTTAAAAGTTGAGTAGCTTGTTAACTACTTGTAATGAAAATCTAAATCATTTGTAAGTAAATTAAATTGGCAGATTTGTTAAATGAATAAACTATGCTTTTAAATTTAATATACTAAATGTGATGATTTTATGAACAATTAATAAATGAACAAAGTAATTTTCAATCTGTCAAAGGTACTATGACAAAGAAGCCCTGCAAAATTTCAATTCTTGAACTCTGAGGGGGAGGGGAAAGAAACACTGGTGTTCCAATCCCACAGCTATCACTAGCTTGTTAGGTGACCTCTTTGCCTTCAGTATTTTTAACTTAAAATGAGGAAAGAAGGAAGGAAGGAAGGAAGGAAGGAAGGAAGGAAGGAAGGAAGGAAGGAAGGAAGGAAGGAAGGAAGGAAGGAAGGAAGGAAACAAGTATTTATTAAGTGCCTGCAGTGTGCCAGACACTGTACTAAGCACTTTACAAACATTATCTCGTTTATCCTCACAATAACCTTCTGAAGTAGGTGCTACTGTTATCCTCATTTTACAGTTGAGGGAATTGAGAAAGGCGGAGGTTAAGTGATTACCCAGGGTGACATAACTAGAAAGTGTCCGAGGCTGGATTTGAACTCAGTTCTTCCTGACTCCAGGCCCAGTGTTCCAGTGTCTGCACTACATAGCTGCTGAAGATACTAGACTATGTAACTGGTAAGGTCTCTAACATTCTATGACTACAACTTTTCCTCAAAACTTCATCTTTTTTCCTGTGGTAAAAATCTGCTTTCCATGCCTTCGAAATTTGTAATCAGGCAGTGTAATTACACAGGTACTGCTAATTAGGCAGTAGCTAAATGCAGTTAATCTCATCGGAAACATTAACCAGTACAGTCAATCTTAAATTATTATTAATATCATATATGCATAGGACTTAAATATAGTGATGATGATGATGACGGTTGTTGATGATGATGATGATAGCCATCACTCACATAACACTTTAAGGGCTGCAAAGCTCGCATTATCTCATTTGACCCTCACGTCTGACCCCTGTAAAGTAGGTGCTATTATTATCTCCGTTTTACAGATGAAGAAACTGAGACTGGGAGAAGTTTAATGACTTGCCCCAAGCTCAAGTAGATGGCAAGTGACTGAGGAAGGACTGAAACGCAGTTCTTCCTGACTACAAATCCAGGACTCTATTCACCACACCTCCTAACCACCTTACTCTCTTATTTGACCCCATGACATAGGAGTGAGGTTAAAAAAACACAACAAACAAAAACAACTTAAATCTAAGTTTTTTCCAGTGAAGTAGCATACTACAAAGAGCCTGTGTTCCTCATGGAAGACTATTTACCCTTCATACAGATGATTTTTTAAATTGTATATATTTACACATTAACATGCAAATAATATTGCTATAAAAAGTTTACTTCCTTCAGGCCCCTTCCCCCACCCGCTGCCCAAGTTTGGGAAAATATTAAGGCAGGAGGTGCCATTGGAGGCTAATTAGTAATAGAAGACTAGGAAGCAACCACCCCCTTAACCCTGGGGTACCTGTTCCAAATACAGCAGCAGCCAGTTTTCTCTGGCCTGGATACAGCTGACCCTTCAGTACATTTGAGAGCAACTACAAGCTTAAGAGATAGTTGCTTCTGTCCACTCATAAGAGGATGGGGTTCAGGGCCCTGGATGGATGGACAACTTCCACTCAAAACTTTAGCTCATCAACACCTACCAATGTGTTACTTCTTCTAGACCAGAGTTGGGGAACCTGTGGTCTCAGGGCCACATGTGGCCTTCTAGGTCCTCAAGTGTAGCCCTTTGACTGAATCCAAACCTCATAGAACAAATCCCCTTAATAAAAGGATCTGTCCTGTAAAACTTGGACTCACCCAAAAGGCTGTACCTGAGGACCTAGAAGGCCACATGTGGCCTCGAGGCTGCAGGTTCCCTGCCCCTGTTCTAGACCAACCAAAGGACATATTAGTTCCAAACAAAGAACATAGTTCAGTAAATAGGAGCCCATTGTCATGAATTTCCTCAATTATCCCACCCCATATGCTTTCTACTCAGTGATATCAATTTCCTCCCTACTATTCACCCTACCTTCTGTACCCAAAGCAAAGGCTAATAGTGCTACCATTCCTGACAAGAACATGTCAATCAATGCCCTGTGACAATATGTCAATCAATTACCATTCTTTTTGACTTTCCTGTGGTCCAAAACACTCCTTTCTCAACACAAATACTGTCATTTCCTATATTATTATCTTCTCCTATTAGAATGTAAGTTCCTTGAGGGCAAGGTCTGTTTTGCTTGCTTGTATTTGTATCCCATGTTCAAAAGGGGCCTGGCACATAGTAAGCACTTAATACATGGCTGTTTTTCATTCATTTATGACATTTTCTTTAAAGATCATCGACCCTTAAAGAACTAGATTGCTGCATTAGTAGAAATTAATGTTGACAGGTTAGAAAACATGTATAGGACAACAACAATTTTATTGGCGCAAATGTGCCATTTGTTGAAAACACTCTATTGCTAAACACCTGGATGTAGAAATCAGACAATATGAAAGCCATGTAAAGTCCAACTTTGTGGTCACTGGCTCCTGGAACATGCAGCCTAGAAACCAGAAGCAATTTTGAGGGGCTGTGAAACAAAGGAGTTTCTCATATTATAAAATATTGAGGAAGCAAATTTGTAGCAAAACTGTGTAAATAGGAACTTCACAGAGGGCTACTTACACATAAAATCGCATTCAGGATTTTCTTTTGAATCTGTTTGCAATTTCAGACCTGAATAAAGTAAGAAAGCAAGCACAAGAGACATAGGAAAATGGAACAGCACATTTAAAAGCTTATTTGGGGGGCTCAAAGGGAGGAAGGGATGGATGCATTTCTTTTACCTCTGCGGATGTTTCTGAAAAGCTAGATTAAAATAGATTTAAAGGGAAAAACAAGCACATTGAGTGATATACAAGCCCATGAAATGCCCAGCATAATGATAATCAAGACAATAATTGTTTCCAGGAAGGGTATCAGACATATGAGATGCTAGTCATGCATAGAGTTAGTATTAGGGAGAAAATAGCTGTCTTCCTCATCATGCCTATTATTCTGCATTATACTACACAGGACAAAATGCTTTAGAGTCAGTACTTTGTTGTTTTTGTTTTGTAGAATAAAAATAATTGTTAGCATATCCCATCCTTTGAGAATAAAAAAAATATATTTGACTTTTTTTGATGAATTTAGTTAATCAGTGACTGATCACCCATTGTTTGCCAAATACCAAATTAGAGGCTATGAAAAATTTAAAAGGAAAAATTAAAGAATTTCATTTATTTAAAATATCTATTGCACTCTGAGCAACCTTCAAAAAGAAAGCTACCTCTAGTCCAGGGGCCTGGATAGATGGACAGCATCCACTCAAAATTTTACTCAATAAACCACCACCAATGTTTTACTTTTATTAGGCCAACCAAAAGATATATTAGTTCAAAACAAAAGTTATTTAATCACATATAGCAAAATAAGTAACAAGAAATAGCCACTGCTCCAATATATACAGGAAGAGCACTCTGACACAGGCTATGACATCACTTAAGGGGTGCGTGGGAACATTCTCGTGACCAGAGAACCTACATGCAGGGGTATGTGTGAAGGGAACATGTATGGTCAAGGAGAATGTATGAAGGGGTTGCAATTTCCTTCTCTAGGTCATTTTACAGATGAGGAAACTGAGACAACCAGGGTTATGTGACTTGCCCAGGGTCACAAGGCTAGTAAATGTCTGGGGCCAGATTTGAATTCAGGAAGATGAGTCTTCCTGACTTCAGGCCCAGTGCTTTATCTATTGTACCACCTAGTCACCCCTCGAGGGATAGGACTAGAGGATTTTATTTTTAAATATTTGTCTAACAAGAAGGATGGAAGGCGTGGAATCAGCAGGTAGAGAAACCAAGGCCAATTCAATCACTATACCAATTCCCAGAACTGTAAATAGCCCATAAGAATCACATGGAAACCAGGGGAATGATGCTCATTCCTTGTGCTTAGAGAGATGCCCTCTCCATAATGATGCTGGCATGTGATATAGCATTTACAAAGGCCTGTACCCTCACTTATTATCTGATTTATCCTAGAATTGTATATTTAGAGCTAAAGTGGAGTTTAGAAATCACACTTAACTCCCTGATTTTACAGATAAGAAAACTGAGGCTAAGAGAGGTGAAGCAATTTACCCAAGGTCAAGCAGCTAGGAAGTGACTGAGATAGGATTTGAACTCAGGTATTGTAAGTCAAAGCTCAGCGTTCTTTCTGTCATAGCTGGGAGTGCACTGGTGAGTGGTCAACAATTGGCTGGGGTGGGGGAGATGTATTTCTGATACACTTTGAAGTTTAATCTGCAATATTAACATTTACTCCATCACTTCTTTAATTCTAGATAATCAAAAAATAGTAAAACAAGCCCTGATGTGTAACATTTGCTGATATCCAAGGTGCAGATGCTCAAACTGAAAATTTAACAATGGCGCTTGAGACAGCTCAAGGTGGCTCCCGCACACCCCTGGGCACTGCCTCCCAATCTGATCCTTACAACAACTATATGAAGTAGCTACTAGCAATATTATTACCCCACTTTACAAACAAGGAAACTGAAATTTAGAGAAGTTATATGGCTTATATGTGGTCATACAACCAGCAAGTCTGTCCCTGGAGCCAGGAAGACCTGAATTCAAATCCGGCCTCAGGTCACTTATTAGCTGTGTGACCTTGGGAAAGTCACTTAGCCCCAATTGCCCTGCCTTACCCCTCCAAAAAAAAACCAACATACAACCAGCAAGTTTCAGAGCCAGGGTTCAAACACAGTACTCTCCTGACTCCAAGTCCAATGTTCTTTCAACATTACCTATAGGAGATTTAGGAAATAACGACGAGAACAGACATTTTAGCTAAGCTCAGTCTTCAAGGTTCTAGAAGAGCTTCAAGATTTAAAGAAAAAGTCCAGTAGAAAAGCAGTATTTGTTGAGTTATTGTAAAATTTGTTTGCATCACCTGTCCTGTTCACTGACAACTCTTTGAGATAATCTGATAAAGAGAACAAGCCAAAGTTACCTCCCTCTTTTAATTCAATTCAAATTAGCTAAATTCAATAATTCGATTCAGCATTTTTTTTAAATTTCCAACTATAAAGAATGTGAGGAATGCTATTGTTTTATTAGAGATGATGAGCAGGAAGATTTCAGAAGAACCTGGAAAGACTCATGTGAACAGATGGCCAGTGAAGTGAGCAGAACCAGGAGAGCAGGGTACACAGTAACAGCAACATTGTGTGATGACTAACTTTGATGGACTTTGCTCTTCTCAGCAATACAAAGACAATTCCAAAAGACTCATGACAGAAAATGTTGTGCACATCCAGAGAAAGAGCTATGGGCTTTGAATGCAAATGGAAACAGGCTGTTTTCTCTCTTTTTTTTCTTTCTTGTGGTTTGTCCCTTTTGTTCTGATTCTTCTTTCACAACATGACTAACATGGAGATATGTTTAATGTGATTATACAGGCATAGCCTATATCGGATTGTATGTCATCTTGGGGAGAGGGAAGAGGAAAGAGGGAAGGAAATTTGGAACTCAAAATCTTTACATGTAATTGGAAAAAATAAAATGGTAGTAGGTGGGGGAGGGGAGGCAGAATTTTCCAACTAGGTACAAGGCACAGTGTTAGGTGTTCATGATAAAGGGAAAGTACCAAGGGGCCATTTGCAATAAGATGATCTTACATCAACAAAGGGATCTTAGAGATAATAGGTCCACCTAAGAAGACTAAGAGGAGTCCCAGAGTGGTGGTTTTAGAACCAAAGATGGAGGTGGGGCAAGGGGACTAAAGGGAATAGAGGAAAAGGTAGAAAAATAAAAATACACACAGAAAAAATATAAGTGTAAATAAGCAGGGAGAGGTCTATCTAATTCTTTAGCTGGCTTTGTGGAACGGGCTATGAAGAGCTCATTTCTTGCAAAAATATCTGCCACATTTGAACAACTGCCTGGTCAGGTGCCAGATTTTGTGCCAGAGACCTAATCAAATTCATCACAGACTCAACACATACCTCCTCCCAGCCCTCTGGCTTTTCCTCCTGCCATGCCCACTCCCGCTCCAGCACTCTATAGAAGTGGCATGAGTTTCACAAAGGACTTCAAAGCCAAGATCAAGTTCAGAGGCAAAGGAACAAGATAAGAAGAGTAAATGAAAATGTCTTCATGCCTCCAACATTTTCTGAATATGGTTATGCAGAATTATAATGTAATCAGTGAAAACATTTTTATCCAATGTGCACATCAGCAAAATTAAAACCCCATCTCCTGCAAGATACAGAGCAGAATGCACTTTTGGGGAAAGGGTGGATTATTATGGCGGTATTCCTTCTAAATTCCTTAAAAAAATTGTACTACAGGCTTATCTTTCTTCTGCTTAATATCAAAGGACTCTCTGAAGACTGGTAACTCTAAGGAATGTTGGAGAGAAGCAGATGTCTTTATCCCCATTCTGCAGATAGGGAAACTCAGGTATGTTCAGTTGGTGACAGAAGCAACGCTGAAGTCTCAGAAAGCTATGTTCCCCAGAGCAGGCCCAACTGATGAGCTCACTGCCCTCCTTGTAGCATTGCTACAGAATTCCTGAGCTCACCAAACCTTCTTACAACCAGAAAAACATTGTTTGAAAAGAAAGAACTGGCCACAACTAGCAATTCTGGAGTTCAAGCCAAGCAGCTCAACCTGTGCCCTTAAGCCAACTTTGTAATTCATGATTTTAAAATAATACCGTAAGTAACTGAGAAAAAGAGCAGCTAGGCAGTGAAGTAGTAGAGCACCTGGCTTGGAATCAGGAAGACCCATCTTTACAAGTTCAAATCTGGCCTCAGACACTTACTAGCTGTGTGACTGTGAGGAAGTCACTTAACTCTGTTTGCCTCAGCTCCTTATCTGTAAAATGAGCTGAAGGAGGAAATGGTAAACCACTCTAGTATTTTTGCCAAGAAAACACCAAAAAGGGTCACGAAGAGTGAGGTATAATTGAAACAGCTGAATAACAAAAACCAAGATGAATTAATTTGAGCCAGAGACAGAATTAGTTACTATAGGGGCTCATAGATGGTTGAGATCTCTTTTTTGGTGTTGATGATTCTGTCAGTGTGGGGAGCTCCCTGTGAGGAAATTCCCTCTTCCATTGCAATCCAACATTCTGAAATATAGTTTTAATGTTGCCTGGGACAGAAAAGTTAAGCCAAATGAGGAAGGTCACACAGCCAGTAAGAGTCAAGAGCAGAATTTAAACCCAGCTCACTCTTACTTTAAGTCTAGCTCTCTGTCCACTATACCAAACTGCCTCTTGTGGGTTTGATTAACAGTAACTTATTGTGATTAACTAGGTACTGAGTTTGTTTTTTTTCAACACTTTTGGGAAATGTATAAATACTGGATTAAATTTTTGGACCCTTTAAATTTTGGTGCCCTGGGACAAAGCTCCAGTTACCCGCTGTACACTGGTTTGGTTTTATAGGTCAAACACTGCTATCAACAAATCTCAATCCCTAAATCATTCCAACACAGGGTACTCGCTAAGCAGTCTCACTTCCTACCTATAGGTGAAATTTGGGTTCTTTGGCCATCATGATGACAGGAATTATTTTGTCTCTTTTCACAGAATAAAGGTAAGAGGAACAGGCAACATGGATGACAGGGTCAGAATCCACCACCACCCCCACCCCCACCCCCAACCCCCCCCCCACAAAAAAAATCTCAATCAGCTAGAATGTTGGGCCAAATCTAATTGAATGAAGTTTAACTGGAAAGTTTTTACACTTGGAGTAAAAAAAATAATTTCTCAAGTACAGGATGTGGGAGGTGTGGTTAGACAGCAATTCATCTGTAAAAGATGTGGGGCTTATTAGTAGATTGCAAACTCAATTGTAAATCAACAGTGTCGTGTGGAAGTCAATAAAAGCTAATGAGCTGTTAGGCTGCATCAGCAAGAGCACGGGGACCTAATAGTCCCATTGCACTCCTCTCTTGCTCAACAATGTCTGGAGTATTGTTTTCCATTCCAGGCACTACATTTTAGCAAGAACATTGATAAGCTTTTCCAGAGGAAAGAAACAAAGAGGATAAAGAATCTTGAGTTCATGCCACATAAGGATTTGGTCAAAGGAACCAGAAACATTTAAAATATAGAAGAAAAGACTGAGGTGGGAACATAATAGCTGTCTTTGGGACCCAGAGGGCAAAACAAGTTGCAAGGGTGGAATCTGGAAAATGGTGGATTTAGGTGCATTATAAGAAAGTTCCTAACAATGGTAGTTTTCCCAAAGTGGAGTAGACTGATTTGGGAAGTAGTAGGTTTCCCCTACTTGAAGGTCTTCAAGTACAAATTGGATGACCATGTGTCATGTATGTGGTGGAAGAAATTCTTTTTCAGACACAGATTAGACTAGATCAGTGTTCTACAAACAATTTTGATCATACATGCCATAAGTAATTTTTTGAGTGTAAACCTGTCAAGACATGTATATTTACTTATTTATCAATTTTGTGCATGTACTAAGAGGCAGTGTGGTATAGGGGGTAGAAAGCTCTCAAGCTCTCAAAATTTTCCTCCACAAAAGAGATAAAATAGAGCCTCAGGGTGATAATAGAGGAGTGGAGTAGGGGCAGAACTGGGGTACTCCTGGGACATTAGGAGATATGAGGAAAAACCCATGAATGAGGTTTTGTCCCTGTGAAGAGTAACACCTCCAGGCTAGGGACTGCTTAAACAACAAGTGGCAAGCCCTAGGGTCAGATGGGCTGGGAGGCTGCCTAGGCCCCAGTCACGGGAACTTTTACACCTGACCCTGACCCCTGGACAGTGAGGAGAGTTGGGTGTCTGAGCTGGGGAAGATCTAGGGAACCTCTGCTGACAAGGAATGCCAGACCCAGCTGTGCTGTGGAGAGCAGCAGGGTGAGAAAGAACCAGCACATGTCCAGGGAGTGAAGAAGCAATAGGGCAGAGATGTTGCTGGCTGTGGGCACTTACTGGAGGCTGGAGGTCTTGGTTAGAGTTCAAGGTCAGAGGGGAGAATTAAAGAGGATCTGAAGCCAGAGGCACCATCCCCCATACTCTAGGACTATAGGGGATTATAAAAAGTAAACTATTTTTAAAAATGCACAGGCAAAGGAGAAAGAATCCAACCGTAGAGAGCTACTATGGGAATAGAGAAGACTGGAGTTCCACTTCAGAGGAGGCTACTGAAGCAAAGAAACCCTCTTCTACCCCAAAGTGTAGTCATCTACCTAAAAAGAATTCATTGAAGAACTTTAAAAAGACTTTAAAAATCAAATGAGAGATATTGAGGAAAAACTAAAAAGAAAAATAAGAATAATCCAAAAAAAAGAAGATTATGAAAAGAAAGTTAACCAATTAGAAAAGGAGATCCGAAATCTTAAGGAAGAAAGCGACTCCTTGAAAATCAGAATCGGGCAAGGGGAAGCAAGTTATAAGAGATCAAGAAATTTATATATATATTATATATATATATGTATATATATAATATATATATAAATATATACATATATACACACATATATATGTAAATATACATACATGTATATATGTATGTATATGTACATACATATATATCAAGAATGAAAAAATAAAGAATGTGAAATGTCTCACAAGAAAAACAACAGATCTAGAGAACAGATTAAGAATATATACATATATATATATATATATATATATGTAAGAATAATTGGACTACCTGATAGTTCTGATTAAAAAAAGAGAATCTTGATACAATAATACAAGAAATAACTAAAGAAAATTGTCCTGAAGCATTAGAACAAAAGAGGAAAGAAGAAATAGAAAAAAATCCACTGATCACCACCTGAAAGAGATCCTACAAGAAAAACTCACAGGAATATTATAGTTAAATTTCAAAACCCCCAGGTCAAGGACAAAATACTATGAGCAGCAGGGAAAAACAATTTACATATGATGGTACTACAATTAGAATCACAGAAGACATAGTGTTGGCGACACTAAAAGATTGCAGGTTCATGGAACACTATATATCGAAGGGCAAAAGAACTGGGGTTTTGGCCAAAAATATCATACCCAGTGAAGCTAAGCATAATTCTGAATGAAAAAAAAAATGTACATTTGTTCAACTGTCAGACTTCCAGGACTCTGTAAAAACAAACAAACCAAACCAAACCAAACCAAACCAAACCAAACAAACCCTGAACTCAACGGAAGATTTGACATACAAAAGCCAAGAGAAATATAAGATACATACCAAAGACCAATTGTAAGGGACTAAATAAGGATAGAATGTTTACCTTTTATATATGGAAAATGCAAAACCTATGTCTAAGATTGTTTTTAGTAATTAGGTAGCTTACAAGAAAGATTGGGGTAGACCTGAGTATGATATGACTCCAAAAAGTAAAGTTCAAGAACAGCTAAAAGAGTAATTATCTTATACAAATAAGGTGCTAAAGCAAGAACCAATACAGAGGAATTGGATGGGGGAGGAGGTTGTTAGTTCTGGAAATCTACTTTCATTGGGAATGGGTTCAAGAGGGAAAAATACATATACATCTAGAAGAGTACAAAAGTCTTCTAAATTTAGAAAGAAACAAAATTCGAAGGGGATAGGGAAGGGGAAAAAGATAAAGGAAGGATCTTTAGGGGTGGGGGTGGGAGTAGGTTAAAAGGGGGTATAGAAAGGTGTTTAGAACAAGTGGAATGGGAGGATAAGGGGGGGATTCTTGGGAAAATAAGGGAGGGATCTTTAGAAGCAAGGATGAGGGAACAGGTCAAAGGGGGTATAAAAGGGTGTTTAAATTTATGGGAATGGGAGGATAAAGGAGGGATCACTGGAGGCAGGGTAGGTTTAGTAATAGGAGGGCAAGGCAGGAGATAGAAGCAAAGTAGAGGAGTTAGGGGAAAAGGATATGCACAAACATAAAAATAAAGATTAGGAGTAGAATCTCTTAGGACAAGTATATGTTTATCTATATAGGTATATATGTATGCAGGTATACATATATATATGTGTGTGTGTGTGTGTGTGTGTGTGTATATATATATATATATATATATATATATATATATATATATATATATATATATATATATTTATAGGAAGGGGGGAAAAGAACAAAGTAAGAAGTGTACAGCACAGAACAAAAGAAAACCTGCAAGGAAGCACAGAAAAGATGGACAGCTTTCAACATAAAGAGCAGTATTTAATAAATAGGCTTTCTTGAAATAGAAAGTTACTGGAATATATTCTGAAGCCTCTCCTACATTCTGCTGTGTACACAACATGTTTTTTTCTTTTCTTATTTTATATTTTAGTTTAATATTTAAGTTTGTATTATGTTTCCTTTTCTTACTATGTATTTAAATCTTAATATTTGTCTAAAATATAAAAAAAAAGATTTAAAAAATAATTTAATGAGTAGGGTGGTGACATGATCAGACCTTGCTTTAGGTAAATCACTTTGGCAGCTGTGGGAAGGATGGATTTGATCTGAGAGAGGCTTGAGAAAGATAAGTCAATTAGAAGGTTACTGTAATAGTGCAGGTTTCAGGTGATGAGAATATTTTTTTAATATATGGAATAAATCAAGCTTTTCTATAACATAGTACAATAAAAAGATGATTGTACATGAAACTGCAAATCTGCTCTGCACAACTTGCTATTCTTTTCAAATATGCAACAAAATTGTCATGGAAATTTCTTTTTTTTCTCTTTCTTCCTCCTCTGTACTAGAGAGGGTACCATTAGATACAAATAGGTATATATGTATGCATGTGTATGTGTGTGTATATATATATGTATATATGTGCATATATGTATATGTATTGTATAAAATTATTCTATATATACTTCTATTTATCAATTCTTTCTCTGGATGCAGATAGTGCCTTTCTTTATATGTCCTTTATAGTTAATTTGGGTCTTTACAATAGACAAAATAGCTTATTCACTCAAAGTTGTTCTTAAAACAATATTTCTGTTACTGTTTACAATATTCTCTTGGTTCTGCTCATTTCACTCGTGATTATTTCGTGCAAGTCTTTCCATGTTTTACTTAGATCACTGAGCTCATCATTTCTCATGGCACAGTAGTATTCCATCATTATTATGTACCATAACTTGTTCAGCCATTCCCCAATCGATGGGCATCCATGCAGTTTCCAGTTCTTTGCCACCACAAAGAGAGCTGCCATAAGCATGTTAGAACTTACAGGTTCCTTTCCTTTTCTCTAATCACTTTTGGAAATAGACCAAGTAGTGCCACTGCTGGATCTGAATAAATATAGTGGCTACATGAATGAAGAAAAGCAGAGATGTTATGGAGGAAGAAAGAACAAGATCTGGCAAATTATTAGAATTGTGAGGTGACAGAGAGGGAGGAGTAGAGGATGGCACTGAGATTTCAACCTGAGTCATATGTGATCACTACCTATCGATTCCTGCTTAACCTGTGTAAATTGTTCTACCCTACTACCTCCCCCCAAAGGAGCGATGATATGGGAATCTTACTGGCCCCTGCTCAGAAAGTACAGCCTGCTGTATCAGTAAGGCAAAATTCATGACTTTGAGGATGATCATGAACAGGTCTGTATGGTTTGGAATTCCAAGTATGAAAAACTCTCTAGGTAGAAGGCAGAGGAAGTATAATATTTATTTAGACACCAGAGTATCAAATCCCAAGACCAAAAACTCCAATTCAATATAGCAGTAACTATATTCCAAAGCCAGTAAGCCCACCTTAATATATCAACAAGCAATTTATAACACAGTATTATAGCAAGGAACCAAGTCATCCTGAAACCTTCCTCCCTGCTGGGGCCTCTCCATAAACACTCATGAATCCTAATTGTCTGCTTGCCTGAGTTCTCTCCCCTCTCAGTTCTCGAGTCTCCAAAGCTCTCTGGTTTCCACTCCACTCTCTACACTCTTTCTACAGCTCTGTCATCTCAGAGTTCTTACTTCTCCTTCTTGCACTGGATTCTGAATTCTTGTTTCTGACTTCTGACTTCTAAATTCTCAGCTCTCAAGGGCTACCTTCTGGCTGTATATATTCTTTTTAGGGCTTCTCACCCAGTCAGCAAAAGGGTGTGGGCCTGAGGCTTAGGCCTGTTTACAAACAAACCTCTAATCAAGCTTTCCTTAATTGGCCCCACTTGAGGTCTGTTGAGTGGGTGGGAAAGGTCTTTAATCACTGACTAGCAACACAAAGGTGTGGACCTGCCTCTAATCAAGCCTCCCTTTGTTGGCCCCACCTAGGGCCTATTGAATGGGTGGGAAAGATCTTTTAATCACTGATTGTCAGCATATGTGCCCACCTATCCTCTCAGATGATGCCTGCCTCAGACAAGAGGTGAACTGGAGGAAGTGCAGGAGTAGAGGAATTCTTGCCTGTGCAGCTTCTAATGTGGATTCCCAGGTCCCTGTTAGGTCATAAACACCCCGAGCAGCTTAGAGGAGAGAGGCTGGGAGCTTGCCCAGCCATGCCCAGCCAAGGGAAGAGTAGGGAAGTATTGGCACTAAAAGTGAAAGTGATGGTGTGATTGTACTGGAGACAATTCAAATGACTGACTCTCCTGGGGGAGGGTGACTCCTCTTCCTACAGACTGAATGGGTGACCATAGACGACTCAGAAGCAGGGGACCAGGGCCCCACATTGACAAGCACTGGGTTCCATAGTTGCTGAGGTCCCTTCCAACACTTGACACAAGGGTTATAGGTATTTCAAGTTTAATCAGCCTGGATCCATTAGATGCTACTTCAACAAGAACTAAAAGAAAACCTAGGAGATGAGTGCTCTGAAAGAGGCAAGATGGGTGCTATAGGTTGTATCAAAATGAGGAGAGGAAACAATGTGGAGATATATGATGAAGGAAGCACCAGACGTGATCTCAGGAGCCCCTGCTTTATCTTAGCATGGCCGTTTACCTGTATAAGTCACTTCATTTTTCTTAATTTCCTCAGCCTCCTCATCTGCAGAACAAGGCCTCCCCCAGCTCTTCATCTGTGATACTGCAAGTCATTTCATTTCTTGGACGCTCATCTGCGAAATGGGAATCAGATTTGAACTACCTACCTCACAAGGTTATTGTAAGGAATGTGCTTAAAGCATAGCAGAAATGTGAACTTTTATGGAGAAGAAAATAATGCCCCTAGTCATAAGTGGGATGAACTTGAATGTTGGCCAGAAGCCACAGCAGAGGAAACAAGAATTCCGTGGGTCTGAAACAGAACCTCCGTCTGGCTGGTAAAATACCCTAATCAAGTGTAGAAAATCCCCAAACGTTTGGCTTCCTCCTTCCTTCCATTTACAAGATAGAGGTGATAGCTCTTATCCTTGCAAAAGCATTGTCCCCGTGAATGAGGTAAGGTGGTAAGCTTGCCTTGAATAAAGATTGAATGATGTAGAACATTTACATAGAATTATTTTACCAGGGGTATAGTTCTCGGTGCAGAAGCTGGAGTCAGGAAACCTGGAGTCACATCCTGCCTCTGACCCTAACTACTACTATTTGCACCATGGCTATTATGACGGCTATCCCAACCACTACTACTGCTGCTGCTATTTCTACTCCTCTGCTACAACTGCCGCTGCTACTTCTCGACTACAATTCCTGCTACTACTTATCTACTACAACCGCTACTGCTGCTAGTCCTCTACTAGAACTGCTGCTGCTACTACTACCTGTCTACTACAACTGCTGCTTTAAATGACAAATAAAGCATTTTGTATTTGCTCTGGGAGGCAATAGGGAGCCATGGAGTTCACTGCATTTTAGGAAAATCACTTTAGTGGCTGGAAAATGGACTGAAGTGGGGAAAAGCCGGAGCGGGCAGAACTACCAATATCCTTATTGTAGTATTCGACATATGAGATGATGATGGCCCCATTAAAATGGGGGCCGTGTCAGATGAGAGAAGGGGGTATATTTGAGAAAAGTTGCAAAAGTCTGATTCCAGTCATGAACACCTGTCGTTTTAAAGGGGAGAGTGAATAAAAGAACATAGATGACTGAACGTGACCTATCACTACTATTTAATTCAAGTAACATATCCAGCTGCCAATGTCTTAATCATCTTGTCATCCTACCCAAAGGATGAGATATAACATTTTAGAGAAGGTAGATGGCACAAATGGATAGCTGGCTTTGGAGTCAGGAAGGCACGAATTCAACTTTAGCTTCAGACACTTTCTAGCTATATGATCCTGGGCAAGTCACCTAACCTCTATTTACCTTTGTTTCCTTGTCTGTAAAGTGGGGATAATAACAGCACCTACCTCCCAGGATTGTTGGAAGGATCAAATGAGATAATCATTGTAAAGCCCTTAGTACAGTGCCAGCACATAGTAAGGGCGATATAAATGTTATTATTGTTAAAATATGGCCTCAGATACTTTCTAGCTATCTTAAAATAGTCAACTTACACAATCTCTCTGAGCTTCAGTTTCCTCATCTATTTTGTTGTTCATTCATCATCAATCGTGTATGACTCTTCATGACCCCATTTGGGGTTTTCTTGGCAAAGACGTTGGAGTAGTTTGCCATTTCCTTCTCCAGGTCATTTTTGCACATGAGGAATGGAGACAAACAAGGTTACACAGGGTTTGCCCAGGGTCGCACGGTTTGTAAGTATCTGAGGCCAGATTTGAACTCAGGAAAATGAGTCTTCCTGACTCCAGACCCAGCATTCTATCCACTGTGCCACCTAGCTGCCCCTTCCTTCTCCGTAAAATAGCAATAGTTGTGGCACCTCCTTCAAAGGATTGTTTACAAGATGAAATGAGATAACATGCTGAGTGCTTTACAAATTTTAAGGTGCTATAGAAATATAGTTATTATCATTTTCATACATGTATATCTTAAAATTTGTCATTGTTTTTGTTGTTTGTCCATTGTTTCTGAAGAGGACCAGTGACATCACAAGTGATGTCTTCACTTGCCCATGAACTGGATTTAAGTGAGGCAGAGTTACATAAAGTCCTCAGCCTCACTCTCTCTTCCAGTCATTGAAGTCTGGTGGCAAGACGAAAATCCGGACAACTGGGATGCAGGGTGTGAGCTTGGCATGTTCAATGTCTGACCAAGCTCTAAGCACCTCACAGCACCTGCTTCAGCTGCCTTCATGGCTGTTGGAATAAATTGTTCTCATTTGCCCATTCTACCGGGGGCAGTCTTCATACACTTGGAGCAGAGACATTCTCCTAACTCACTGGTGGGTTGGAAGCCTATTGGTTATCCTCAGACTGATTTAGCTTGTCTAGTGAGACAGTTTTACCGGGGTGTGGCCACTGTGCATGTTACAGCTTCTGGGAGCCACAGGTGAGAGCTGAGTGCCAGGTGGACACAGCTCTGAAAAGGGCTCAGCAAACCCTCATAGCAGAGGTGCTAACCCTCCCTGAACACATACACTAAAATAACATAAAAATTAAACTTGTTGCCTTTCTAAAGTTATATGAGAGAAGAAAAGAATAGCAAATCCAAACTAAAATTACATTTTCTTGGGATGAGAATATTAAAAAAAAAAAAACCACGTACACCCATCTCAGAGACCAAATAGAAATTGAGAAAACATTCTCTGCTGGAAAATTTTTGGACTAAAGAAAATCAGCACTCTTGAACTAGTTTTCATTTAATAGTAAAATGATCTCACCTTAATATAACACTTCAAATAATTATAAATTGAGCATAATGTCACTGCGTGTTTTAACTTTTTCTAAATAATGAATAGATTTTTTAATTTTTTTCCGCACAGTAACAAGCAAAACATTTTAGTTTTATTATGTAGAAATTTCTTGGCCACTCACTTTACAGTTTTTGAGCTCTTTCACTGGCTATCTCAAATGACCAACTCAACAACCTTGAGGGGCAGGACAACTATTATTATTCCCATCGGACAGATGAGGAAGCTGAGACTTGAATGTCAAATATCCAGCAAGGGGAAAGAACAGTGACCAGAGCCCTAGCATCTTCTGAACCTTTCCAGCATACTTTCTACCTCACCACCCGGCTTCTCATTTCGCCTAGGAGAATCATCATAGAGTTGGTCCATTTTTTTTTCTACTGCAAAGATGCTCTCCTCTAACATGGAAGCTCAGAATGGCCCTTTTTTGCATCTTTACCCAGCTTCCCACATTCTCTTCCATTTCTAAACCATGATTGATGCCCTGGCCTCTTGCCATCCCTCTTACCAGACTCTGCCCCTGGCACTGTGAGCTCTGATAGGGGAACTTTCCTTTTTGTCTTCTTGGAAGCAGGCCCCCAAACCACTTCCAGCTATGTCTGAACCATGCCCCTATGCACATTCCCCCTCCTCACTTCTAGCTGCCTTTGATGTGTTGTCTTCCTGCATTAAAATGTATGCTCCTAAAATGTATGTCTCCAAAGAAAAGCTATGAGAAGACATGCCTGCCCCATTATTTTAAAGATATGAGGTCCATAGCTGTGGAACATTGCCTGTATCTTCATACTTTCTTGATTAATCAGTTTCATTAATTTTTCCCTATTATTCCTGTTTGTTTTTTTCAAAAATATTATTAGTTACATGAAATGGCTGGGGAGAGGAAGGAAAGGAAATAAACATTTAATAAGTGCCTACTATGTGCCAAGCACTGTGCAAAGTGCTTTACAGGCATTGTCTCATTTGATCCTCACAATAACCTTACAAGGTAGGTGATATTATTATCATCCATATGCACAAAGGAAAAAAATCTAAGAATGTACCAGAAACTTCACAGAATCTCAGTTACGTGTAACCTTTTTTGTTATTCCGTCGTTTTAGTCATGTCCAACTCTTCATGACCCCATTTGGGGTCTTCTTGGCAAAGATACTAGAGCAGTTGGCCATTTCCTTCTCCAGCTCGTTTTACCCATGAGGAAACTGAGGCAAACAGGGTTAAGTGACTTGCCCAGGGTCACACAGTTAATAAGCGTCTGAGGCCAGACTCATCAGGAAGATGAGTCTTCCTGACCCCAAGCACAGCACTCTATCCACTGGGGGACTAACACCTCTGGTTTGTCAAGACATCATCCCATTATGTCATAGATCCTCCTTAAAATGAAGGACAGTGTTATCATCATCCCCATTTTGCAGATGGGGAAAGTGAGACAGACAGAATTTAAGTGACTTTCCCAGGTCACACAGTTTGCATCTGAGGCTACATTGAACTCGAGTCTTCTTAATTCCAGGGCCAGCATTCTACGAACTATATCTTTATTTGGGGGAGAGGGGAGAAATAATAGGAGGATGTACTGAAACAAATATAAAAATAAAAAAAATCAACAACATTTATTTTAGAAAAAAGAATGCAAGCTCCTTTAAGATAAGGACTATCTTACTTGCTTGTTTTTGTATCCATAGTGTTTAGCACAGTACCTGGCTCATAAGTGCTTTTTCTTTTATTCACCTGCTTTCTCTAAATATAATGGTCCACACACCATTCTAAATGCATTTGATTTTTCAAGCCCTCCCACAGACTCAGGACAAGTTTTGGAAAAATTACTCAGCAAGCAAGCTGGGTAATCCTCAATGCTGCACTTCCTGTTAAGTGGTTGATCTCCCCAGTGCATCTGAATGAGAGCGGACATTGAATTGGAGACAGCGCCACCAATTAATGCTGTCCCTTGAGAATATAACCTGACTAAGACTAACTAAAGAAGCTCAGAGGGCTTGATGAGTCAGTTTTGTATCCAAAGGGAAATAGCACATTAGCATTTGCTCTCATTTGGGTAATTTTGCTTTTATGCATTTGCCTGGGTAAAGAAAAGTATTGAGTGGAGAGTTGGGTTTTGTGTGTGTGTGTATGTGTCCAGAATAGCTACTCAAATAATGCCATGTTCCAACAGAAGAGCAAAAAAAGGAATGAAAAGAATCAGCATAATAATATCCTATTCTTCAGTACACTTGATAGTTTCTACAAATCCATCACTTTGTTTTCTCTTACCAAAAAAATCTGTCTTTCAGGGTAGGTGACAACTGTGTACAGGCACATGAAGACAGCAGGCCTACAAGGCTGGCATTATTTCCTGGTTTTATAACCCAGAGAAAAAAAAAAGTAAGTCTTCTCTCATTCCAAAATCACTGGAAGCTACTTAAGCAGATGTTCTTCCAGATGTTATAGTATATGGATATAGTATTGATAATGTTACAGAACCGGAAGCACAATAGTTTGTTAGTGGCACCAGGTTAGGTACCAAGTAAACTTGGGAAATGCTCTCAGAAACATGAACATCCATTTATAAGAAAGGCCCTCAGAATCACATGCATACACACATTCTGGCTGGTGTGAGAGCCGCCAGAGAGTCAGCTCGCCATGAGGTCACTGCAGAGAGGAGGTGGCATTAGACAGAAATGAAAGCAAGTAGATGGATGGCCAAAGCCCAGCTTCACCTAGTTCACACCATGTACACAAAGAGGTGGATCACAGCAGATTCACAGATCTAAAGCTGAAAGAGACCTCAGATGCCATGAATGAATAAGTTTTGTTGTTGTTCAGATGTTTCAGTTATGTTCGACTCTTTGTGATCCTGCTTGGGGTTTTCTTGGCAAGGATACTGGAGTGGTTCTCCATTTTCTTGCCTAGTTTGTTTTACAGATGTGAAAACTGAGATAAACAGGATTAAGTGAATTGCCCCAGGGTCATATAGGTAGTAAATGTCTGAGGTCACATTTGAACTCAGGTCTGACTCCAGGCCCAGAACTCGATCCACTGCACCGCCTGGCTGCCCAAATGAATGAGTTTAGAATGCATTAATTGAGCACTTACTATGTGCCAAGCACTATGCTAAGTGCTAGGGATATTTAAAAAAAAAAAAGATAATGCCTGCTGTCAAAGAGCTTAAATTCTAATGGGGAAGACAGCATAGATGGGGAGTAGTGAGCAGGGAGGAGTGTTTTGTTCCAGGAAGTCACCAAGATGGCAAATGTAAAATAGAACAATTGATTGCTATGTTCTTTACAGGAATGGTAGTATTGATTTGGTTACTGTGACCAGAGGTGAAAAAGGAAGTGCAGAAATAGAGTGGAATGAAGACGGTGAGAACAATGTGCCCTATATATGGAGGGCTCTCAGCAAGCAGAAGTTCAGGGCCAACAGAGAAGCTCCGGAGGACAGGTCCAGGTCTGAGGTAGAAGACAGAACAAGGAAGCACAAGATGAACATGGACAGAAAGCAAAACTTTCAAATTCAGAGAGTTCTAAGGTCTCAGTTGGGCTAGACAGATGAGGAAACTGAGGCCCAGGGAAATAATATTAGAGGTAGCATTCAAACCCAGGTCCACTGACTAGTTCTCTTTAGAGTCAATCATATGGTCAAGGAATAAAAAGGTTGAGGAGCATGAAGGAAAGGGAAAAGGAAAAATAAGGAGTGAAGGTGCAATAACATTTAGAACTGCTGGTCAACATCATCTTTTCTGAATAGACATTCTTTTTGGATTTCAAACACACCGTGTTCTGGAGCTGTTTAGAACACCCTTGTAGACTATTCTCAGGAGCTGCCTTTCACACTAACTTAACTTATTAATGAATTTTAGGACAGCTGGGATAGCCAACAACATGACAGCCACTCTCTATACATCCCATTTCATATCATTGACTTTCTCCTTGTTCCCAGAGCAACAGGAGAGGAACAATGTCAGTTTGAGTCTAAACCAATGGTGTCAAACTCAGTTGGAAATGGGGACCACTAAAGTATACATACATTAGAAAGTGACATTAACATCATATATGTTTTGATATCTTTTTATTTATTTTGTTAAATATTTTGCCAATTACACTTTAATCTGTTTCAGGTTGAGATTGTTGTGAGCCACACGCAGCCTATTGGCTGATGTGTACTTGACACCTCTGGTCTAAACCATGTCTTGGGGAATATTAGAATGGCATGGCTAGAATTGACTAGACTAGAATTGATAATAGGTTACAAAGATTATGCATTATGACCAAGTGGGATTTATACCAGAAATGTAGTGATAGTTTAATATAAGAAAAACTATTAACATAATTGATCATATCACTAATAAAAGTAAAAAAAATCATATGATTCTATCTACAGATCCAGAAAAAGCTTTTTGTTAAGTACAACACTCATTTCTATTTAAAAAACACTACTTGAAAGTATAGGTATAAATGTATTTTTCCTTAAATTGATAAAAAGCATTTAAAACCATCAGCAAGCATTATTTGTAATGGGGATAAGCTAGAAGCCTTCCCAATAAGATCAGGTGTGAAACAAGAATACCCACTGTCACCAAGAGTATTCAATATTGTATTGGAAATCCTATCAATACCAATAAGAGAAGAAAAACGTAACCTATCGCGTCTCTGTTGACTTTTGAGATTCTATAATTCCTTGAAACTGCCTCTTATGAATGGGTTTGCAATACATCACAATCCCCAGATGTGGAAGCCAGTCAGATAATCCTGGAAAGGGATCTGCCCCTATTCTGGATAATTCTGCCCTGAGGTAACCAAACACACCTTCTTTTGATCTCCTGCCTGGGTTCCCAGGTTCTTGTAGGTGAATGAGGGGGACACTGAACTTTTGATTTTTTTATACCCTTCCTTCTAACTTCCCAGTACCTATCACCTTCCACGGCTACACTGATGAAGGGTCAGACCCTCTTCAGCTCTTGTTTAGTCTATTACAAGAGGCTTTTAACTGCTTTTGATTCCTAGTGTAGGCAGTGAGGTGGTACCTTGTATGGAGCTCAGGACTGATAGTCAGGAAGACCTCACTTCAAATCCTGCCTCATTTACTCCCTAGTTGTGTGACTCTGGGCAAGTCACTCAACCTCACTGCTCCTCAACTTCCTCCTCTGTAAAATGAGGATACTAATAACACTTACCCCAAAGGATTATTGTGAGGATCAAATAAGTTTAGATAGATGTAGATCATATATATATATATATATGTGTGTGTGTGTGTGTGTGTGTGTGTGTGTACATGTAAGTATATACGTATATTATGTATATATACATATGTGTAAAGCACTTTGCAAACCTTGCAGTAATGTGTAGATGCTATTATTTATTATTATTGTTATCTAATCTATCCACACAGTAGCCAAAATGATCCTCCTAAAGCACAATCTGGGGACACCTAGATGGCTTAGTGGATACAACACCAAGCCTGGAGTCAGAAAGACCTGAAACTTTCTGCCTGAGCAAATCCCTTAACCCTGTTTGCCTCAGTTTCCTCATTTGCAAAATGAGCTGGAGAAGGAAGTGGCAAACCACCCCAATAGCTTTGCCAGGAAAACCCCAAATGGGGTCACAAAGACTCAGACATGACTGAAAAACAACAATACAAATTTGAACATGTAAAGTTTTTCAGTCATCCCAAGACCTCATTAGGATTCTTCATCCATTCATTCCCATTGTCTTGTTCTTCTTATCTGATCTTAGTGTGTTCTGTACTCTTCTAGTTCTGCTTTTCTCACTTTAATATAATCAGGATTTTTAATCTACTACTGACCAAAAATGATTTTTAACATTCTTTATGTAAAAAGAGGGTTTTTTAAAGCATCTCAAAAAGAGAACAATACAATGCAATGAATAAAACTAAAATAAGCAGAATCCAAGAGTGTTTTCTACTTCTCAGTCATGCCCTTCAATCATACCAAAAGTTGTATATAATTCTTTGAATTATAGCTGCAAATTACACTAGAAGCACGTCTTCATTTTATAAATATTTGTTGAATGAATACATCCAAAAGCTGACTTTTTTTCCCTTCCCTGTATAGTGTATTGATCTAGAATAAAAGGGTAATCTAACATATATTCTCCACCTCCAGCATTACTGGGGAGACAGGCTACTGCTACTTTTATTATCCTAGAATAACTAGACTTTGAGAAAGGATATTATTCATGCATTTGAATTCATTCTTACAACGTATAAATCACAAGTATTATTGTTGATTTATTTTCAACAAATACAGGAGAAATTATACGTTGTCAGGGGTGTTATCTCCTTCACTTTGGGGGGGCTGTCCACTTCGGAGCTTGGTGTTACCATCCCTCAAAGCATTCTGTGACCTCTTCTTTAGAAATTGCTTTCAGAGCTCATGCTTCCCTCATGTCAGTATTTTTGCTACTCTCTTTTTTATGTTCTATTCCATATTTTGATTATATATGTCTATGCCTTCTCTTCACTCCTAGATTTTAAGCTTTTTGAGGACAAAAAGCATCCATCTTATTTTACTTTTGAATTCCTCTTAGTTTCATGAAGTGGGCACTTAATTGTTTATTGTAGAGTATATTCAAGTGATGAGGCAAGGACTAAACTCTTGGTGGAGAGAGAGGCCTTAGGCTTTTATCTAAGTGGGGCTGTGTGGCTTTGTTCCTTTTCTTCTCTATTGTATGTATTCTTTCCCACTTTTCGGTGGGGATTAGGAATGACTATGATTTTGTGAACTTTTAAAGATCAGGAGAGAATTACCAGAAATCTGGGAATGGAGTCCAAGCTGGGATTTGCCAGAAGCCAGGTGGTGATGAGCAAAATCCTGAGTGACCCATCTGGACCAGTCCAGCAGTAGCATAAAAGCTATGAATATTATGTATATATACACATGTGTAAAGAATAACACCCTGGCTTTTATCCATTGGCTATGCCACATTTGGAAGTGAACTTGGTGGGGCAAATGCTACATAGAAACTACTTTTAAGATTTCACCCACTCTCTCCAGAGTGGGAAGTAGGGTAAAGGAGAGTGCGCTCCCCAGGTATTTCTGGGAGAGGGAGAATACTTGTACTTCTAGTCTTGTTGGAAAGCTTTGAGGTAAATATCTCTTTGCAAAAGCTGATTGCACATCTAGTTGGCACAGTGACTAGAGTGCCAGATCTGAAGTCAGGAAGACTATCTTCAAATCTGGCCTCAGAAACTTACCGAGCAAGTCACTTAACCCTGTTTGCCTCAGTTTCCTCATCTGTAAAATGAGCTGGAGAAGGAAATGGCAAACCATTTCAATATCTTTGCTGAGAAAACCCCAAATGGGGTCATGAAGAGTTAGACATGACTGAAACAACTGAACAGCAACAAAAAGCTAATTGATCTTAATTGGCTAACTGAAACTGGGTCACTAATGGTTAATAGTGGTTAATAGTGAGTTAATAAGTGGTTAATAGTGAAAATATCCTCAAGTAGGATCATGGACTAACAACGGAGAAGAGTCACTCACTCCTTTTGCCCCTCAGGGGTATCACTAGGACCATGAGGGGGAGACATAGCTGTACTTAGGAGAGACAATTTACCACAGCTACTTATTGGCTACAGAAGAGTTAGTTGGATTACCTGGTCATTGGGAAGAGGTTAATGAACACTTACCTCAGAGGACCCTAAAACAGTTGTGCAAAGATTGCCTGATCTAGAGACAGACATTTCAAATGAAGAAGACACTGTGTACTATAACCCAGCAACTGTTTCAAACAGGGGGAGAGGACTGAATCCAGAGGCAACACTTCTTCAGCCACAGAGCATGGTGGCAGTCTGCCAATCAAGCCTACCACACCCTATAATTGCTATGTAAGTTAAGACAAAGTACACGTCAAATAAACATGAAATAAATTCGACAGGGTTGGTGTGGGGGAAAGAGCATAACCAAGTAGGAGGACCTAGAAAAGCCTAGCTAGAGATCCCAAGACTTGAAAGTAAGGAAGGGGAGCATTCTGGGCTCAGGAGGAATGTTCCAGGAGCAGCATGCATGAATACACATTTCAGTGCCTACAGTTCTATTACAATGAATTTCAGAAATGTCCACAAGGGATTCACAGTCTGCCTTCTACCTCTCTATTCTTTCACATTATTCCCCTTTACGTATTCTGTTTCCCTGGCCACCTGGCCAGCTGGCTACCGCCATATGGGACATTCCATGTTCCACTTTTGTTCCTTTGTTCAAGTGATCTTTCATGTCTAAAATGGACTCTCTCCTCACTTCTCTCATAGAATTCCTAGTTTTCCAATGAGAGAAATGATTATTTCTCTCTACCAAGATTAAGATTTTTCTTTCTATTTACTCATTCAGAAATAAACCCCTAGAGGTTAAATACAGCCACTTTTTGAAGGACATTACTGACCTGGCCCCCAAATTAACCTCACCTAGACCACCTTATCCAGTTGGAATTGTTACTCCACTCAACTAGAAAAACCTTGCAAAGAATCTAATCTAGGTGAATTCTGGCCCATTGTGCTCTAATCAGGCTTGGGTAGTGGGTAGGTCCTTTGTCTAGATTGCCTGAAGCTGGGGGTGGTCTGGGAATAAGACTAACTTAATAAGAGTCATGTCTTCCAGGTCTTCATTAGAACAGGCCCACCTCTCATTATAACATTTATTCTTTCATTAATTGCTAACCAATCAGATTTGATTGGTGCCTGTCTGGAATACCCACTCTTCCTAGGGTACATAAGGGTCAAGAGGCCACCATGAGGGGTCTTTGGTTTAGGAGAGAAAATCAAATGACCATCCTTTTATTAATTATTCGCTAACCATAATTGACAAAATGATTAATTACCCAAAAATTATGTCTCTTGAACTTTCACTTGTCACATCTCAAAGGTCATGTAAGAGTCACCTCCTACACGTGGCTTTTCCTCATTCTTCCCTAACCTTCCCATTAGCAACACTTTCTCCCTCTTAATATTCCTTTGTATAGGCTCCTTGCCAGTAGGGATTATTTCATTCTTTGTCTTTGTATCTCCAGTGCCTAACATAGTGTCCATAGTAGGTTGCTTAATAACTGCTTGTTGATTGGTTTGTTAGTTTGTATACACCTTTTACATACTTATTTTGTGACTATATTGTCCCCCTTGTTGGATGGGAAACATCTTGAGAGCAGGGATTGTTTTGCTCTGTCTTTGTGTCTCCAGCAAACTGCCTTGCACACAGTAGGCACTTAATACATTTTTTTGTTGAATCAAATTGAACTTCAGTCACTTCTACATTGTTTTTGAAGAATTCAAGTCTAATGAAAACATACAGCCAGTCATTTCATGGATTATTTTGGCAGGGTAGAGGGCAATTTCCTGCCGCTCCCTCCTCCCATTTAAGGAGGAAGAAGAGGAAGAGGAAGGGGAAGAGGAAGATCTGGAAGAGTAGGAGGAAGAAAAGGAGGAGGAAGAATTGGAAGAGGTGGAAGAGGAGGAAGAGTTGGAAGAGAAAAAGGAGGAGGAGCTGGAAAAGGAGACATTCCTTTTATGGAAAAATAGCCATGAGAAGTCCCAACCACAAGACTCTGACAGCAAACTCAGAGCTTGGTGATAAAAGAATCAGAAATGTGTGGGAAAGGGGCCTTGTGGCATTTCCAGGAGGAGAGGGCAGAACTCCATATGAAATCATGAACACTTTATAGAGTGAGTGCTTTTATGATCCATTGGCTTGAGGGTCTGAGCCCTATAAAAGTGTACACAAAATTCAAAGAAGTATGAAATGCCGCTACAGTTTCTTTTAAGGTTAGAAAGTTCTATCCTAGAGGTGCCTATTTACTTCTTCTTTCTGTCACACATAAAAATGCAGCTTTACTGTCCTATGGTGACTATAGTCCTTGCCCCTAAATGTAATATCCCTTTTCAATGTATCACTCTCTTCCCTGTGTCCCTGAGCTACCTCTTTCCACCATCGAGGGCACCCCCCATTTTTAGGATTCCAGGTGAACAAGTCTGCAGGACCATAGGATCCAGGATCATAGAGGTAGAATTGGAAAGGACCTCAAGAGCTAAGTCCAAACTCCCCTTTTTACAGGTGAGAAAACTGTAGCCTAGGATCCTAGGCCACGCAAGTAGTAAGCATCAGATGTGGGCTTGGAACCCAAGACCTCTAACTCCAGACCCAGTGTTCTTTCCATTTTAATCTCCTCATACCTTTTTATGATTTTATGAAATTTTACTTCATTGAGCTTTTCACCCTCTATTTTCCTGTCTAAAGCTAGGTCTTTTCAGTTGTAACTAGGATTGGTGTGACAGGTAGGTGAAACAGTGTTGTAGTAGAGGATATGGGGGAATCTTAGTAGAGGATATACGGGACTCTACTGGACTCTAGGTCCTTTCCTAGAAAGCTTCCCCCCAGAGAATCACAGGCAGAAGTCTAAGAGGCAAGGTCCAAGGGTGGTGTCTCAGAAAACTGTGTCTTTTGAAGAGGAACTGTATGTTGTTAAGTGATGGTATTGTCAGTAAATGTTTTAACAACAGCTCTTCCTCTCAATAATGAATGCATGACACACTTTTAATTTTTAATCGGCATCATTAAGTTCTTTCCATCACCTTCTTAAGTCTAGACAATCGACAAAACAACAAAGCAAGCCCCGATTTGTAGCGTTTGCTGAATTTTAAGGCATAAAAGCTAACAATGAAAATTTAACAATGATGTTCTTCCTAGATTATTGGAGCCAACTCCAGCCCACACCTGGATGGCACCGTGGGGCAAAGTGCCATGCCACCCACCCTCCACACTAGAAACAGGTCTGAGTCTTTTCATATGGAAGCTTCTCTATTCCTTACGGAACCACGTCTAGACCTTTCGTCATTCTTTTTTCCCTTTCTCTTTTAATATTAATAATTCCTTAAATTTTTGTTCTTGGTTACATCTACCTGGTATACCACCACAATTTCCAGGATATCTGATGTAATGAAAAGATAAAGAAAAATCAAAGCTACAACAGATAGAAGACTTCAGGAATGTGCCCCTAATTTACACTACGACACATTGATCACTAGCTGCACTTTTTGCAAGAAGTAACTGTGACAATCCTGAACAAGAAGAGGTTTATGTTCAAGCTGTAGAAACTTTTCTGACTGGATAATTATTTCTTCTGTGGCAGATTTTTACAGTTCTTCTAATCTAGCAGTTCTCAAACTTCTTGGTCTCAGGATCCTTTTACACTCTTAAAAATTATTGACAGTGCCCCCCAAAATTTTGGTTTATGTGAGCTATGTCTAATTATATATATACATGTATGTACATATTTATATGTATGAGTATATATATATGCATATATATTACCATATTAGAAATTAAAATATCTTGGTATTATTCTGAATATAATTTACTATTTTTCTAGTAGCTTGAATGGGGCCACCTAGAGTTCTTGCACTTTTAAATGTGGAGAAGGGAACAGCAATGGAAATCTACCACATCTGGAAACTATTTAGTGGCCGGGCATCCTGAGATTTCACCCAACATGGGCATTCATTTGAGTATCCTGATCCTGACTACTTTTTCTCTAAGTTATCCATAGAAATGAGAGAAAAAATATTCATAGGCATATCTATTATGTCTATTATAGTCATACTATGTTAGTTGATGTCTATGTTCTGCTGGAAAAGTCACTGGAGCATAAGACAAGTAACCAGATATGAATTTTGGAGGTCTTGCCTCTCTAGACTAACACATCCCATCATTAGTGCTTTGGGACAAGAAAGCACAATATCTTGTCACAATCAGGGATCAGGAAGAGGCCTGAGTAGAGTAATTCACCGTGTTGCTTTCCTCTCTAGGTCATACAAAAAAGCACCTCTCTCTGGGCTCCCACTGTAGATTTCTCCAGATGAATTGAAAGCCTAAGGCAGTGCAACCCTGTCCAACAGCACAATAAACACTGCCTTTATTCGCAGCTTTCAGAACAGGCCACCAGCTGGTGCTCAAATAATGGCAAACCATTTTCATCAACTCAAAGATAGTAGGTTTGGCTGGATGTGAACAGGGGGCTGTGATTATGATCGTGAACTGTCATCAAGGACTCTTGTTGAAGGGAAGGCAGTTTTAGGGTCCTGTGGGCTGCCTGTCTTAATTTCAAATTCAGATAGCATAGCCTATGTCAGAGAAATAGAAAGAAAAAAGCGGAAAGCATAATGCACAGGAGTGAAAGCAAAAATTGCTTCTCAATTTTTGCTACTGCTCTAGACCTTCATATTAATAAATATTAATCACAGCACTACATAAAGATTTTCATCGTCCAAATGCTTTGATATTCACCATTTACTTTTCTCTACAAGGCAGGTATAATAATAGATTATGTCTAATCTGCTCTTAAAGGAAAATGGCCTGCTTGGCTCAAGAAAATCAAACAGCTGAAATTTTAAAGTATTCAATCACAATTGAGAATGTATGGGCAAAGAAAAGAGCAAAAAAGATGAGCCACTTATTTGTATAAATCAGGCAATACTTTACCCTACAGCACTTGAGGGAAAAAGTAGTGTGCCAAACTTTGAAAAAAAAAAACTTAGCTCACCATTTTACTGATCAGCCAGATACTATTATTTTCTAGCTTCCTCCTTGATATTCCATTGTGGAAACAGACTCAAATGGCTCCCCATGTTAGAAGCAAAGGACGGTCTCATGGTAAAGGGTAAATAAGAGGAGGCACCAGGAACTCTAGATTGGTCATTCTAATTACACGCCATTCAATTTGGTCATAATGTTTTTTCCTTTCACATTATCCTAGCACCGTGGTATATTATTTTCAAATACCATTCCATACTTCTCTGGGTTCTTTACCTTTACCTATGTGTGCGTGCGTGCGTGCATGCGTGTGTGTGTGTGTGTGTGTGTGTGTGTGTGTGTGTGTGTGTATGAGAAAGAGAGAGAGAGAGAGACAGAGAGAGAGAGAGACAGAGACAGAGACAGAGACAGAGAAATAGAGAAAGAGACAGAGGGGATACTTGGCTAGGCCTGGACCTAGCTATCTATATGCAAAAAGATACCACGTTACAAGCTTGAGACCACGGAATATTTGAGAAACTAATACCGGGGCAAAATGAGCACAGAATTAGTATCCTCAGATCATCCTATATGTTTTAAACTATGGTCCAAACTAGTGTAATTCACAATAAGAGTTAATTACATAATAATAATAAAGAATAACAAATAACTGAGAGACTATCCATTGCCCATGAATATGTTTCATACTGTGGCTCAGAGTGATACAATTCACAGTAAAATTTTAACTATAAAGGATGATTTAAATAACTGAAGGTGGGGACATATTCACTGTTCATGTTTAAAACACACTAGCATAATAAAATTGAATATATCACCTAAATTAATTTAGAGATACAGTGCTATACCAATCAAGAGGGTGTTTTATAGAGAGGTACTTTATAAAACTACCAAGAGGATACTTTATAGAATGAAACAAACAAACAAAAATAATAAAATTCATTTGAAAGAACAAAAGGTCTGGATAGAATCACAAGGGGAATTTTTTTTTAAAGTAGAAATAAAAGACAAATACCATTTTCATGCATCAAATATATTAAAAAGCAGTAATTATCAAAACTATGTGGGTATTGGTTAAAAATAAAACAGCAGATCAACAGGGAGATCAATGTGAAACTAGAAAAAGGAGAATTAGGAATAGCATTCAATAAACCCACGGACATAAATTACTTAGAAATTCCTGTTGACAAATGCTACTAGAATTCAAAAGCAGTTCAACAGAAATCAGGTTAAGACCAACACCTTGCTTTAACAAAATACTATAGCAAGCTCAAATACAAGATTTATTCATATGATAAAAAATAGACGAGAACAAGATTAGGTTACGTTTCATAATTATGGTTGGAGGGAAAATTCTTCTTAAAAAAGAGGCAGTCACAAAAGATAATACAGACAATTTTTATTACAAGAAATTGAAAGGCTTTTACTCAAATAAGATTAACGCTGCAAGGTTAAAAAGGGAAGTTTTCAATTGCAAAAAAAGGTGGGGGGGGGACTATTTTCGTATCAAGTTTCTCTGCTAAAATATCTTATATCTAAGATATATAGAAAACCAACACAAATATATAAGCCAAAAGCCATTTCTAAATAGATACATCGTCAAAGGATATGAACAAACAGATCTCAAAAGAATTCTAAATTATAGTACTAACAAGCATGTGAAGGCATAGTCCAAATCACTAATGATAAGAAAAAATGCAGAACAAAACAACTGAGGTTATGTCTTACATCCAGGAAATTGGCAAAGATGACCAAAAATGGAAACAGTTAATATTAGAGGGACTACAGGAAGACAGACACCTCTGTTGGAAGAAATGTGAATTGCTTCAGTTATTCTGGAAAGCAATTTGGAATTTTTAAAATTATTTATTTTATTTTATTTTTAATTTATGGGAAAAACATGCATTTTCATAATATCATAATAAAAAATGCACATCAAATTGCAAATCTATTATGAACAACTTGCTATTCCTTTCAAATATATAGTAATATAATAAATGTATCATGTAAATTTCTTTTTTTTCCTCTCTCCCCACCCCATCCTAGAGATGGCTGCCATTAGGCATAAACAATATATACATATACATACATATATGTATGTGTATATGTAAAATCATTCTACACATAATTTGTTTATCAGTTCTTTGTCTGGATGCAGATAGCATCTTGCTTCATCTGTCCTTTATAGTTCATTTGGATATTTATAATGATTGAAATTATTTATTCACTGAAAGTTGTTCTTAAAACAATATTGCAGTTCTCATATATAATGTTCTTTTGGTTCTTCTCATTTTGCTCTTCATTATTTCATGCAAATTTATGTCTTTCTAAGATCATTATCTCATCATTTCTTATGCCACAGTAGTATTCCACCACAATCATATACCATGACTTGTTCAGCCATTCCCCAATTGACAGGCATCCCTACAATATGCAATTCTTTGCTACCACAAAGAGAACTGCTATAAATATTTTGGAATGTATATCCTCTTTTCCTTTTTCCCTAATCATCTTTGGAAATAGACCTAGTAGTGGTATTAGTGAGTCAGTTTAATATTAATATTAGTATTGGTATTAGTGAGGCAGTTTAATAATTCTTGGGGCATAATTTCAGATTTCTTTCCAAAGTGGCTGGGTCAGTCTACAGTTCCACTGACAGTGAATTAATGTCCCAATTTTCCTACCTCCACTCCAACATTTGTCGCTTTCCCCTTCAATCATTTCAGCTACTCTGGTAGGTGTAAAATGATATCTCAAGGTTGTTTTAATTTGCATTCCCTAATCAATAATTATTTAGAGCATTTTTTCATATGACTATAAATTGTTTGATTTCTTCATTGGAAAACTCCTTGTTCATATTCTTTGACTATTTATCAATTAGAGAATAATTTGCATAGACATTTTGCTCAAAAAATCACTAAAATATCCATATCCTATGGTCTGGAAATCCCATCATTAAGCATTTACTCCAAGGAAGTCACAGACAGAAAGGAGTATCTCATGTTAGTAAAGGTTAATAAAACAATGACAATACCAGAAAGAGAAGTGAGCTGACTGTCAATCTCCTGGTCTAATAACTAGCCCCTAACTTTAGGTTATTGTCTTGACTCTGCTAACCAGCTGTGTGACTTTGGATAAATAACAACCTCTCTGAGATTTGAGTTTGTTAGAGTAGATGGTTCTTTTCTATTGCTAACATTCTAATATTTTATAATTAAAAAAAACAGGAAGCAAAATCAAAGAATAAATTCTTGACTGGGCTAGACAAATTCCAGGGTAAATTTTTAAAATAATAATAATCAATAAATATGAGGCCCTGTGTTTTTCTTAGAAATACTATTTCAGGACTTCCAGGGGTGCAGCCAAAATGGCAGCTGGAAAGCAGGGACTTGTGTGAGGTCCCTACCACATCCCTCCAAAAACCTATAAAAATGGCTCTGAGCAAATTCTAGAACTGAAGAACCCACAAAATAGCAGAGGGAAGCAGAGATCCAGCCCAGGACAGCCTGGATGGTCACTGGATGAGGTCTATCGCGCATGGAGTACAGGGGAGCAGAGCTCAGCATGGGAGGCAGCAGGACCAGCCAGACCAGGAGCCAGGCAGAACAGGCCCTAGCACCCTGAATCAGTGAGCTGTGACAGTTACCAGACTTCTCAACCCCAGGGACAGTGAGGGAGGTGAAGCTACAGAACTACAGCTGCAGTTACTTTGGGCCCCAGGCCCACGTGGTGGGAGGAATTAAGTGGCAGATCAGAGCAGGAGTGAAGAGCCTGCTGAAGATTTGTGTCAGGTCTGGGTTGGTGGTTCTTGAGGAAGGAGGAGTGCTTGGGTGGCAGAGCTGGCTATATAGAAAGAGCTCTGAAATCAATGGCCCATCCCCTCAAGCTTGGAGCAAAGTACTCTTTGCTCTACAAGCAGTCATACCCCAACGAAAAACTCAAGGGTCAAGTGAGTTGGCTGGGAATATGGCCAGGCAGCGAAAATACACCCAGATTCAGTCTCAGACTTTGGAATCTTTCTTTGGGGACAAAGAAGACCAAAACATACGGCCTGAAGAAGTCAACAAAGTGCAAGAGCCTACACCAAAAGCCTCCAAGAAAAACATGAACTGGTCTCAGGCCATGGAAGAGCTCAAAAAGGAGTTGGAAAAGCAAGTTAGAGCAGTAGAGGAAAAATTGGGAAGAGAAATGAGAAGAATGCAAGAAAACCATGAAAAACAAGTCAATGACTTGCTAAAGGAGACCCAAAAAAATACTGAAAAAAATATTGAAGAAAACAACACTTTAAAAAATAGACTAACTCAAATGGCAAAAGAGCTCCAAAAAGCCAATGAGGAGAAGAATGCCTTGAAAGGCAGAATTAGCCAAATGGAAAAGGAGGTCCAAAAGACCACTGAAGAAAATACTACCTTAAAAATGAGATTGGAGCAAGTAGAAGCTAGTGACTTTATGAGAAATCAAGATATTATAAAACAGAACCAAAGGAATGAAAAAATGGAAGACAATGTCAAATATCTCATTGGGAAAACCACTGACCTAGAAAATAGATCCAGGAGAGATAATTTAAAAATTATTGGACTACCTGAAAGCCATGATCAAAAAAAAGAGCCTAGATATCATCTTTCAAGAAATTATCAAGGAGAATTGCCCTGATATTCTAGGGCCACAGGGTAAAATAGAAATTGAAAGAATCCACTGATCGCCTCCTCAAATAGATCCCAAAAAGAAAACTAGGAACATTGTCGCCAAATTCCAGAGCTCCCAGGTCAAGGAGAAAATACTGCAAGCAGCCAGAAAGAAACAATTTGAATATTGTGGAAAAATAATCAGGATAACACAGGATCTGGCAGCTTCCACATTAAGGGACCGAAGGGCTTGGAATACGATATTCCAGAGGTCAATGGAGCTAGGATTAAAACCAAGAATCACCTACCCAGCAAAACTGAGTATCATGCTCCAAGGCAAAATATGGATTTTCAATAAAATAGAGGACTTTCAAGCTTTCTCAGTGAAAAGACCAGAGCTGAATAGAAAATTTGACTTTCAAACAAAAGAATCAAGAGAAGCATGAAAAGGTAAACAAGAAAGAGAAATCATAAGGGACTTACTAAAGTTGAACTGTTTTGTTTACATTCCTACATAGAAAGATGATGTGTATGATTCATGAGATCTCAATATCATAGTAGCTGAAAGGAATAAGCATATACATATATATATGTATATATATATGTATATATATATATGGGTGTGTGTGTGTACATATATATACATATGGGTGTGTCTATGTATGTGTATATGTAGGTATACATATATGTATATATATACATATATATATACACACAAAGGGCACAGGATGAGTTGAATATGAAGGGATGATATCTAAAAAAGTAAAATCAATTTAAGGGATGAGAGAGGAATATATTGAGAGAGGGAGAAAGGGAGAGATAGAATGGGGTAAATTACCTTGCATAAAAGTGGCAAGAAAAAGTGGTTCTATAGGAAGGGAAGAGGGGGCAGGTGAGGGGGAATGAGTAAATCTTGCTCTCATTGGATTTGACCTGAGTAGGGAATACCATACACACTCAATTGGGTATCTTACCCCACAGGAAAGAAGGAGGAAGAAGATAAAAAAAGGGGGGATGATAGAAGGGGATGATAGAAGGGAGAGAAGATAGGGGGAGGAGGTAATCAAAAACAAACACTTTCGAAAAGGGACAGGGTCAAGGGAGAAAACTGGATAAAGGGGAATAGGTTAGGAAGGAGCAAAATATAGTTAGTCTTTCACAACATGAGTGTTGTGGAAGAGTTTTACATAATGGTACGCATGTGGCCTATATTGAATTGCTTGCCTTCTTAGGAAGGGTGAGTGGGGAGGGAAGAGGGGAGAGAATTTGGAACTCAGTTTTAAAAACAGACGTTCAAAAACAACAAAAACAAAAAAAGTTTTTGCATGCAACTAGGAAATAAGATACACCAGCAACGGTGCATAGAAATTTATCTTGCCCTACAAGAGAAGAAGGGAAAGGGGGACGGGAAGGGAGTGGGGTGACAGATGGAAGGGCTGACTGGAGAATGGGGCAACCAGAATATATGCCATCTTGGAGTGGGGGGAGGGTAGAAATGGGGAAAAAAATTTTAATTCAAACTTTTGTGAAAATCAATGCTGAAAACTAAATATATTAAATAAATTTTTAGAAAAAGCTAAAAAAAATAAAGAAAGAAAAAAGAAATACTATTTCATAATTATAATAAAAGGTCTGGTCTGAGTTAAAATGGCCCCAGGAATAAAAGGGTGGCTGAACAAACTGAACCATAATTTCCAGGGCTGGATGAATTTTGTAATCTAGCATTGAGCGATAGTCTTCACTTGATTGGCAAGACACCAATACAAAAAGTGAGTGAGGCTCTTGTAATTAGAGCAGGGGATGAGCGTATCAAAGTCTGGACAATAGGCATTGTTCATCAACTTGCATTTTCCTGTGTGACTATTAGGTCAAATTGTTTTAAGTAATTATGGATCTTATTTAGTCAGCTCTGCAACATTTGGGATTTAGTGCAGTCAGGATACTGTTATCTGCAAAAAAAGAATCATCTGGAGGCCTTCATGATTTATAGGGAATCCCTTCTTCATTTAGACTGTGATGTATATCCTATGTTACAGTACTGAATACCTTTGATTATTATAAATATCCATTTTATGATGCACTTGATATCAATAATCAGAATGTCATTTAACATTATAACTATTCTTACATCCTTCTGTCTTTGCATAACCTGTCCCATATGTCTGAAAGCACTTCTTCAAATCAGAGTCCCTAGTTTCCTTTAAAGTTCAGGTCAAGTGTAGCCTTCCACTTAAGGCTTCTTCTGATATCCCCAGTTGTTGTGCCCTCCCTTCCCTACCTTGGATTTATTTTTTATTCATTTTAAATATATTTAGGGTTTCTTAAATTAATAAGCATGTGCTCTCTTCCTCCTGCCCATCCATTCCGAAGAAAAACAAAATGCTTCCAATATACAGACAAGGAAAACACATTTCCACATTGACCATGTCCAAAAATATATGTCTTATTCTGTTTATCTGATCCCTCTGTTATGAGGTGGGCAGCATCCTAAATCATTGTTCCTCTGGAACTGGGTTTGAACACTAAACTCATGAAGAGTTCTCAAGTCTTTCAAAATTATGTGTCTTTATAATGTTCTTGTTATTGTATTAAATTGTTCTCTTGGTTCTGGTCATTTCATGCTGAATCAAAGTGAGGTTCAAATGACTCCTCTATCCCTTTTTTCATTTATATTGACTTTTACTGGTGCTCACTGATTATGTGACCTCTCCCATTCCTTCTCTTTTCTTCCCTAAAGCATCCTTTCTCTCTTTCCCTTTTAATTCTTCTTTTTAAATAATTAAAACACAACAAAATTCTCTCCTAGGCCCTCCATCTTATTCGATTTCCTCTAAGACTTCGTAAGTATTAGGAAATGCTTCTATCATCATCTCCGTCCCATTAGAATGTAAACACTGCATCCTTATAGTCTTTTCTAATTATTCACTCGTATTCACGTTTTTATGTTTCTTTTTACTCCTGTGCTTTTATTTCAAAGTTTCCACTGTTTCAGTTTTTTCACTGTATGGGTTCTATTTCATTAAACATTCATTCTTTTTTCCTCTTGGAGAAGTTATTCTTGATTGTAAGTCTTTTGCATTTCCATGCTCTCTGTTCCTCTAGTTGCAGCTAAGTCTTATGCGATTCTAATTGTTTCCTCAGAACTTAAAAGTCTTTCTGGTTGCTTGGCATGTTTTTTTTTTGACATGGAAGCTCTGGATTTTGTCTATGATATTCCTAGGGGTTTTCATTTTGTGGTTTCTTTCAGAAGTGACAGGTAGAAGCTTTCTACTTTTTACTTTGCCCCCTGATTCTAGGAGATTAGGGTAGATTTCTATCATAATTTCTTGAAATATGATAATATAGTCTCTTTTTTTGAACTTAGATCACAGGTAATTCACGGATTCTTAAACTGTCTTTCTTTAATCTGTTTTCCATGTTATTTTTCACATGGTACATCCTTCTATTTTTTCAGTCTTCTGATTATTTTGTCTTAATATTTCTTGTTTTCTCATGATGTCATTAACTTTTGTTTAGTCCATTCTTATTTTCAGGGAATCTGTTACCTGGATAAGGATTTCTCTCTCTTGTACCAAGTAGTTAATTCTTTTCAAGTCTTTCTTTCTCATCTCTCATTTCTTTTCTAATTCTTTGCACTATCATTTTCATTTCATTTATAATACCATTTAAACTAATTTTAAAATTCTTATATCATTTCACTTAGGAATTCCAATTGATCTAGTAGTCAAGCTGTGTTTTTCTTTGAAGCTTTGCTTGCAGGTATAAATTTAGAAGTATACTCTTCTGGGTTTTTGTTTCAGGCGTCCCTGGGCTCAATAGCTCTTCATGTTTTTTGCTTGTTTGCTTAGTCATTCTACCAGCATTCTGCTCTGAGCAACCCAAATTTCCTGGCCAAGCTGGGAATTATTTTGGGGCTTTTAGCCTAGCCCTTCTCAAAGACAGCCATCACTACTTTCCTGGGTAGGGAAATGTCCATGTCCATGATCTTTTCTGGGTGCTTAGTCGATGTGCTGGGAGCTCTAGGTGCTTAGTCCAGCCTTCTGGGCCATCTGGGCATAAACACCCCATTCTTGGCTTGGGCCTGGTGTTAAATCCATGTTCTGGCCATCCCTGAGCCAAGCTTTGAGCTCTGGGCACTGAATCCATGCTCTCGCCCCATGTCACTGGTCTGGGCCTGGGACCTAGTCCTTGATCTGTTTTGGGCTGTCCTCAGAGCTCTGGGATCCCTTCTGAGCGACTCCTTGCCACTAGCTTGGGGCAACAGTCTTTTCCTTCACTGCTGCCCTAGGTTAGGGTCTATGATGACAGTTCAACCCTGTTCCACAGTGCCTACCCTGGTTACTTGCCTAGAGATGAAATTTGTGATCTTGGACTGGAAAGATAAACCATTGTAGTTTCTTCTCTAATTTCCCAATCACTACTCCATCCATCATTATTCTTAAATTAATGTCGGAGGAAATGTGGAGCAAGTTTGGTTTTTCTGCTTCCTTAATTGTTGCTGGCTTGTTCTGCAATCTTAGCTTGTCATTCCTTTGTATATATTTAGCACTGACTTATCTGTGTGTTTATCCCTAACAGAATGTAAACTCCTTGAGAGCAGGGACTAATTCATTTTTGTATCTGTTTTTTGGGAAACTATAACAGTGCCCAGGATATAATTCGTGAACTTCTTGAGAGCAGGATTATCATTTACCTTTCTCTGTGAGAGAAATTATTATTATATTGATAACCAATTATTAAATTATGATCAAGGCTTTTTCTCCTTTATTTCCTCATTTAGGGTCCAGCCCCTGTAGAATGTCAGTCAGTCAGTCTCTGAAGGGCATAACCTTCGGGGAACATGCTCCTCAATCTTTGGCCAGACCCCACCCAACCAGGATAGGGGGGAGTGTAAGCAGAATCTGGTCTTAGTTCTTTCCCCAAGGAGAACAGCCCTGTCCTTGTCACCTTCCACTAGAATTTAGGGTGACCCAGCTCATGAAGGACAAGACCAACCAGAGTGATCTGGGTGGAGAGGGATTCCCCTGTCCAGATTGCTGGAGGCATGTGTGTCTCATGATATCATGCCATGTTCTCATTGCTGGAGGCAACTGTGTTTCATGATCCCATATTCTCAGCAGGAAGAGCTGAAGTCTCCATGGTTTTTCCTTTGGTTTTTCAAGAAAAACCATAGGTCATCGATTTATTATTAGCTACCCTATTTAATCGGGCATTAATTGCCCAGAAACTATCTCTCAGACTTTTCATTCAACACATTTGTTTTCCAAATGCTTAGCCCAGTGCCTAGCATATAGTATGTGTTTAATCAATGTTTATTGAACAAATACATGCTTTTGAATGTATGAATGAGTCCATTTGGTTTTGCCTATGTGAACTACTTTTTTCAGTGCTGGTAAACTAAGTTTTGGATGCTCAATATTCCCAGATTTGATTGATCAATATAACATCATTTGCAAACAGAAGCACATGAAGAATAGGGAATCCCTCTTCTATTTGGACATTTTGTAGGAGATCTTTATTGTTAGTGGTAAATACTTTTGGCAAGCATATATTCCCATGTTTTTGGTTTGCGTTTCTTTTGCCTTACTTGATATGGATAATGAGATGATCATTGAAATTCTATCAAGTAATCTTCTATAATCTTAACAGATGCATGGGAGATGCCTCCTTGGCAGAAAGCCTTTAAGGGTGTGGGTACTTCAACATTGCTTAAATTGCAATTCTCTGATTACTAAACTGTTTCAATAACTTTTCAAGTGATTACCAAACCTATATTTATACTTTCATAAAGTGTTCTTGAAATTAAGATCCTTTAAGATCCAAAGTAGTGGGGAGTAGGGCATTTACAAAATCAGAGAATTTCAGAATTAGAAGAGACCTCAAAGATCAGCTAGTTCAGCCCATGCCTGAACATGAATCCCTTCTACAATGTGCTCAAGCGATATTCTAGGCTTTGCTCGGAAACATCTAGTAAAGTAGAAACAATTACCTCTTGAGGCAGCCCATTTCACTCTAGGACACCTCTAATTCTTAGGAAGGTTTTCCACATATAAAACTTAAATTTGTTTCACTGAAACTTCTCATTGCTCCTAATTCTGCCCTCTAGGTCTAACCACAGTATGTTGAATCCCTTTTCGCATTACAGTATTTCAAAATATTTGAAGATATCTAATATGCACTGCCATCTTCCCCACCCCATCCCCCACACATTTTTTTCTTCTTCTGGGTAAATGTCATCAGTTATTTCAACTTATCCTTATTCAGCAGGATTTCAAAAACTCTCAAAAACATGGTTGCCTTCCTGTGGACACTTTTCAGATGATCAATTTCCTTCCTAAAATGTAACACTCAGAACTGAACTGAGAGGGAAAGGAGGGAGGGGTGTAGGGAGAGGGAGAGAGAGAGAGAGAGAGAGAGAGAGAGAGAGAGAGAGAGAGAGACGGATCCACTTGGTTTTTACCTGTGTGGATTATTAGCTCAAACTCTTTTCAGTGATTGTGATCAAATTTTGTAGACTCTGTAATATTCCCAGACTTGGGAATATAATCAACAGACAACATATATAATATGTTGATTATGTTTAATCAACATAATGTCACAACGTGGCTTGAACAGTGCAGAGTACAGCAAAGCTGACATTCCTTTGGCCTGGACACTGCCTTTTAATATACTCTAACATACACATTAGCTTTTCGGACTACCACATTACACTGCTGATTCATATTGAGCTTGCTTCCACTAAAACCTCAGGATCTTTTTCTAGACACATTGTTGTTCATCTACACCTCTTCTCACTTGCACTTATGAAGCTTATTCAATCAATCAAGTATTTATTAAGCACCTAATTGCTATGTGCCAAGCACTATGCTAAGTGCTGGGGATATAAGTACAAAGAATAAAATAATCTGGACCTGCAAGAAGCTTACATTCTAGTGGCAGATACAAGTACATATGTAAATTATATACAGCATAAATATAAAGTGAATAAATACAAACTACTTAAATATATGGTAGTTTGGTAGGGAGGGCGCCATCAGTTTTGGGAATTAAGAAAAACTTCATGCTGAAATCGGTGCCTCATTGGTATAGTAAAAGAAGAGAGACTCTGTGAGGCAGAGGTAAGGAAGGTGTGCATTCTAGACAACCGGGATTACTAGTTCAAAGACATAGGAGACAGGAGATGGAGAGAGACCAGTTTGTCGTTTGGGTTTTTTTTTTTTTTAGATTTTTTTTATTTTTAGTTTAAAACACTCAGTTGCACAAGTTTTTGAATTCCAAATTTTCTTCCCCTCCCTCCCTCCCCCCATCCCCCAAGGTGGCATGGAATCCAATGTTCTACATATACCTTTGCATTAACATATTTACACAATAGTCAAGTCTTAAAGAAGGACCATATGATCAATGGAGTGAATCATGAGAAAGAAGAAACAAAACCAAAAAAGAAGAGACAAAAAAAGAGAGCAGATAGTTTGCCTCAATTCACATTCAGATTCCATAGTTCTTTATCTGGATGTAGATAGCTCTTTCCATCATGAGTCCTTTGGAGCTATCTTTGAACCTTGTATTGCGGAGAAAAACCAAGTCTATCAAAGTTAGTCATCACAGAATCAATATGTCTGTGGTTGTGTACAATGTTCTCCTGGTTCTGCTCCTCTCACTCAGCATCATATCATGTAGGTCTTTCCAGGTTATTATGAAGTCCATCTCTTCCCCATTTCTTATAGCACAATAGTATTCCATTACATTTATATACCACAACTTGTTTAGCCATTCCCCAATTGTTGGGCATCCCCTTGATTTCCAAATCTTTGCTACCACAAAAAGAGCTGTTATTAACATTTTTGTACATATGTGTCCACTTCCCACTTGTATGATCTCTTCGGGGTATAGCCCTAGAAGTGGTATTGCTGGGTCAAAAGGTATGCACATTTTATAGCCTTTGGACATAGTTCCAAATTGCTCTCCAGAATGGCTGGATCTGTTCCAACTCCACCAACAATGTAACAGTGTTCCAATTTTCCCACATCCTCTCCAGCATTTATCATTTTATTGTTTTGTCTTGTTACCCAATCTAACAGGAGACATGTTTTGATTTGCATTTCTCTAATCAATAGTGATTTAGAGCATTTTTTCATGACTATAGATATCTTTAATTTTTTCCTCTGAAAACTGCCTGTTCATATCTTTTGACCATTTCTCAACTGGGGAATGACTTGCATTCCTATACATTTGACTCAGTTCCCTGTATATTTTAGAGATGAGGACTTTATCAGAGACATTAGTTGTAAATATTTTCTCCCAGTTTTCTCTTTCCTGCCCAACCTTTGTTGCATTGGCTTTTATACAAAAACTTTTCAATTTAACATAATAAAAATTATCCATTTTGCATTTTGTAATGCTCTCTATCTCTTGTTGGGTCATGAATTCTTTCCTTTCCCATAAATCTGACAGGTAAATTATTCCTTGCTCTCCCAAACTGCTTATAGTATCAGCCTTTATTCCTAAATCATGAACCCATTTTGACTTTATTTTGGTATACAGGGTAAGATATTGGTCTATGTCCAGTTTCTGCCCTACCATTTTCCAATTTTCCCAGCAGTTTTTGTGGAATAGTGAATTCTTAGCCCAGAAGCTGGATTCTTTGGGTTTATCAGGGTAGATTGCTATAGTCATTGACTACTGCATCTTGGGTCCCTAATCTATTCCACTGATCCACCACCCTGTTTCTTAGCCAGTACCAAGTAGTTTTGATGACTGCTGCTTTATAGTACAGTTTAATATCTGGTATGGCTAGGCCACTTTCCCTAGTATTTCTTTTCATTAATTCCCTTGATATTCTGGACCTTTTGTTCTTCCAGATGAGTTTTGTTATTATTTTATCTAACTCTGTAAAATAATTTTTTGGTAATCCTATTGATGATGCTGAATAAGTAAATTAATTTAGGTAAAATTGTCATTTTTATTATATTAGCTCAGCCTAACTACAAGCAGCTGATGTTTTTTCCATTTATTTAGATCTGACTTTATTTGTGTGAAAAGTGTTTTGTAATTGTCTTCATATAGGCCCTGGGTTTGTCTTGGTAGGTATACTGCCAAATATTTTAGTGTCTACAGTAACTTTAAATGGAATTTTTCTATTTCTTGTTGTTGGGTTTTGTTAGTAATATATAGGAATTCTGAGGATTTATGTGGGTTTATTTTATATCCTGCAACTTTGCTGAAGTTTTTCTTATTTCAAGTAGTTTTTTACTTGATTCTCTAGGACTAAGTAAATCATATCATCTGCAAAGAGTGATAACTTAGTTTCTTCTTTGCTTATTCTAATTCTTTCAATTTCATTTTCTTCTCTCATTGCTAAAGCTAACATTTCTAGTACCAAATTGAATAGTAGGGGTTATAATGGACATTCTTGTTTCACCTCTGATCTTACTGGAAATGCATCTATCTTATCCCCATTACATATAATGCTTGTTGATGGTTTTAGGTAGATGCTACTTATAATTTTAAGGAAGGCTCCATTTATTCCTATGCTGTCATGTTTTAAATAGGAATGGGTATTGTATTTTGTCAGAAGATTTTTCTGCATCTATTGAGATAATCATGTGGTTTCTGATAGTTTTGTTGTTGATATGATCAATCATGGAGATGGTTTTCCTAATATTGAACCAGCCTCGCATTCCTGGAATAAATCCTACTGTGTCATGGTGTATTATTCTCATCATTAGTTACTGCAATCTTTTTGCTAATATTTAAAATTTTTGCATCAATATTCATTAGGGAAATTGGTCTACAGTACCATATTTGTGTCATAAAAAGAATTTGGTAGGACTCCTTCTTCGCTTATTTTCCCAAATAGTCTATAAAGTATGGGAATTAATTGTTCTATAAACGTTTGATAGAATTCACATGTAAAACCGTCTGGCTCTGGGGATTTTTTTTTCTATTGAGTTCATTGATGGCTTGTTCAATTTCTTTTTTTGAGATGGGGTTATTTAGATATTTTACTTCCTCTTCTGTTAACCTGGCCAATTTACATTTTTATAAATATTCATCCATTTCCCTAAGGTTGTCAAATTTATGGGCATACAATTGGGCAAAATAATTCCTAATTATTGTTTTAATTTCCTCTTCATTGGAGGTGAATTCACTCTTTTCATTTTTGATACTGGTAATTTGGTTTTCTTTTTTTTTTTAATCAAATCGACCAAAGGTTTATCAATTTTATTGTTTTTTTTTCATAAAATCAGCTCCTAGTTTTATTAGTTCAATAGTTTTCTTGATTTCAATTTTATTAATCTGTCTTTTGGTTTTCGGTATTTCTAATTGGTATTTAATTGGGGATTTTCAATTTGTTCTTTTTCTAGCTTTTTCAGCTGCATGCCCAATTCATTGATCTTTTTATCGAACAGCTTTTGCTACATCCCATAAGTTTTGGCATGTTGTCTCATTATTGACATTCTCTTGAATGAAGTTATTAATTGTTTCTATGATTTGTTCTTTGGCCCACTCATTCTTTAGGATTAGATTATTTAATCTCTAGTTAATTTTTAATTTATCTTTCCATGGTCCTTAATTACAAATAATTTTTATTGCATCTGAAAAGGATGCATTAACTACTTCTGCCTTTCTGCAATGGATTGTGAGGTTTTTAATGCCCTAGTACACGGTCAGTTTTTGAGTATGTGCATGTACCGCTGAGAAAAATTATATTCCTTTTTATCCCCCTTCAGTTTTCTCCAGAGGTCTATCATATATGCCTTTTCTAAAATTCTATTCACCTCCTTAACTTCTTTCTTGTTTGGCAGTCCTACAATCACCTGTGAACTTAACTCTGCTTAGTCTTCCATAGAGATGAGAATCAACGGACCACACTTACAATTCATTAGCAGACTCTTTTAACATTAAATGCCAAACTGAAATGTGTACTAGTACTTGAGCTTATCCAAGCTATTCTAGAGTTTATCTACTACAGGTGGTGAAGAGCATTTAGGATACATTAACCTGGTTCAGCACAAAAATGAAAAACATGTTTGTGCAGAAGCCAATCAATAATCACTCTAACTGTTCACAAAATGAAGACATTTCAAGTTTTTATTTTGCAGCCTTTTTCCTATAATACTTTTCTTGGGCCATTGTATGTGAAAAACTCTAAATGACTGTTCTTAAGATGCCTGTCTTTTACTCTAACTGTTCTTCAGATTAACAAATGGAGTTAGTCTTACATTTAGCTAGCAAGGGATATGGCTTTCATGTAACAAGGGAAAAAAAAGTATTAATCTCTGAATTTATCTATTTATCCACACACAAATACATAAATTGATATGGATATATATACACATATGTGCATAAGTGTGCATATACACATAAATGTATATACATATTTGTGTGTATGTATATATACACATACATATACATACACAAATATACACACATATCAGCAAAGGAAATACAGACTAAGTGCTTGAATACATGTTTATACTCAATTCATGCAAGGGATCTCAAGATGTCATTTTTACCTACCCAACTAGTTAAATATCTCAAATGTATTCAATTTAATAAGGCAATAAGAAGTTTCTTGTGTCCCCTTCTGCATTTTTCTTATTCATTTAAAAAACTAGTTTAATGATGTTCTCTTTTTTGCCTATCACTGCCCACTAACCTATCAATCCCATTTCTGGAGTAGAAGCCCTCTCTCGTAACAAATATATATAATCCAGCAGAACAAATCAACATATTGGCCATATCTGAGAATGTACATCTCACTCTGCATCTTTCTAGTATATTAACTCTCTGTCAAGATCATGTTTATAAATCTCATGCTACTTAAGTAACTATTACAATGCTAACTTTATGAAAATTATTCCTAAACAAACTTTAGCAGTTTATTTCCTCTTATCCCCACATTCCTCTTTGATTTATTTTTTCCCATGTTACAACTGTGCCACCTACTGGAAATACGATTTTAAAAAATAGTGTGGTTTTTCATATTTCAAAATATGGTTGTGTTAACTATCAGGATAGAATCACTCATAAGCAAGCTAAAAAAGATTATCTTATATAGTCTTCTTCAGGAAAAAAAAAACTATACATTATCCTTGACAAATAATGCCTACAAAAAACAAGTATTTAATAATTTGATTGATGTGTCTATCCTAATTTCTTTAGAATCTCTATGGAGGGAGCCTGCACAACTCTCCTGATATCTTCTTCAAGCAATGGAGCCCATCTTTCATCTACGACTTTTGTACGCTCCTCAATTAGACACAGGAAGTCAACGGAAAGTTATTATTTCATGAAACACAATACCATAGAGCTTTAACATGGTATTTCAAACAGACTATGTAATTAATGACAACATTTTAAAAATAGGCTAAGTACAATTTTTACTAAAACTGTCTGGACAACGTAAAGAGTATTCTTTGATGGTAAGTGTTTACAATTAGCTATCTCACATTTCCTGATATGCTTTAACATTCTTTTCACATCAGTTTAGTAGATCTAGTGAAATATAATTTTTAAAAAAATGTTACTGTGGTAAGTATGGTGTTTTTAAGACCAATAACTATGACTATGACTGGTGTAATGATGAGGTATGACTGAAGCAGGAGAGACAAAAGGAAATGTTAGTAAAGCAAGAGAGCCAAAATATTACAAATTAAAATTAAGACTACAACAAGATGAAGTGTCAAGTATACAGTAGTTTGAAGAGCTTATTCCACAGACCAGAAAAAAAGGAAACAAACTAAAGGTAATAATTAGTTGAAGTTACTACCACAATTCGCAAAAGAAAATAATTATGCTAATTACATAAATGATTATGCAAATTACATAATTATGCAAATTACATAAATTTTTTCAAAAGCAGTGGACATGATAACAGAGCAAAGGTTTATTATAAGATAATTAATGGAAATTATCATTATCAAGGTTATTACCCTTGAAAAAAGGCCATGACAAAGAAACACACAGCTATTCACAGGTAATTTTCTGCAGGAGAACACATCTTTACAGTCAAAGAATTAACTGATGGAACACTGAAATAATAATAACTAATACATGTACAATGTTGCAAAGTTTACAAAGTGCTATACATAGATATCTAATTTAATCCTTAGAGCAACCCTATGAAGTGGATGTTATGACCACTTTACAGATGAGGAAACTGAGGGTTAGAGTGGTTAAAAAACTTTCCTAGGGTCACATAGCTAGTAAATGTCCAAGGTAGGATTTTAATTCAAATCTTCCTAATACCAAGTCCAGGCTTTAATTCATTCATTAAACTACTCTATCTATTGTTTATTTATTCTATAAAAACTTTTCATTTCAATTACAATGACTAAGCTTGGCCCTGAGAAGAGTTGAGAAATGAAATCTACCCTTTTTGCAGATTTTTTTTAAAGCATTTAACTTCATAGAACAAAAGACAGCTTCCTCCAACAAAGTGTTAAAACTGGATAAGATTCTATGGCAGATGGGACTACAGAAATAACTATATTCATTGATCAGCTGGGTACTGACATTAAGTGCGGTATAAAACAGGGAGCCATAGAATTCTGTTCTATTATACATTTCCTAGGTATGCTGAAATGACCAACAACATTAAAAATTCTCCAGTAAGAGGAGACTTATTTTAATTAAGAGTTTCTATTAAACAATAACTTCCAGTCTAAGAAAGAAGTAAATTATTAATCATTATTTTATAGCATTTAGTTATGACCATGTGTATCTAGAAATCTGTCTACAAGAGGGAGATGTGCTTTGAATTATTTTTCTAGATATGATAGATTGATCTGGATCCCTTGGATCTAGGTCCTCCATGGTCAATTACTTCCAGACTTCAGTCTGTGGTTGTGATGTGGTGTGCGGTTATGGAACAAACAAAACTAATTGGCCCATTTAGCCAGCCACAGGGTCAGCTAATAACAACTAGTTAGTTATGAAATAATCATTTACCACATAACATCTGAATCAATTAATGTGCTATTTGCCCCTTTCTTTCTTTTTATTTAATAAGGTATGAGTTTCTGAATTAGGGAGGAGAGAGGGATATATTAAGAAATTATGGTATAAAAATAAAATTTGTCCATTTTTTAAAAGGAATCATTTTTACCTAATAATACACTATAAGATTCTTATCTGTATAGCAATAAGATACTGACTAAAGGGATATCATACAATTTCCTAAAAGTCAAAGAATAAATATCATAAGATATTCATGTCAGCATGATCTAGTAAAGATTTTAGTAAACTCTTGTGTCTTAAGTGCTAACACCAGGACTAAGTAACTTCCAAGAATTTCACTTTGAAGTCCAGGGGATATAAAGATAGATGTGCATATACTTATATACATGTATGCAATATATGTTTGTAGTGTACCTATCTTTTTAAGTATTGTATCCAATAGAATGTCCCTTTCTTGGGGGAAAGGATTATTTTTCATTTTTATTTTGTTTCTCCAGGGCCATGTACATCTTGTACAGTTCTTGTCAAATTAAGGGGGAGAAAGGAATGGAAACAAAGGGAAAAGAAAAATAACATAGGAGTGGGAAAATAATAAGATATAAAAGTTAGAAGGAAGGAGAGGGAAAGAAAAAGAAACAGGGGATGCATACAGAGAGGAGGGGTAGAGTACTACCCATTACCTTAAATGCCATTTAATGGATTCCTTGCCACAGTTACTTATGCTGGCCTATTAAGGACCCATGGACTGTGAATCATAAGGCCTGGAACTTCATTTCACTTTGGTAAGTGGTCAACTTTTGCCAAACGATTCCTCTTTGTTGCGGCTTTTACTTCTGTAGAATGGGGGTAATAATAGCTATCTACTTGCCTCACAAATACCATAAAAATAAAATATGAAAATAGATGCAAAAGCACTTAAGAGTGCCTCTTTTTATGTAACTCTCAACAAATTCAAAGTATTCTATTATTACTACTCAGGGGCATTTGAAAAAATTCCATTTGATGTCCACAGTCATTTAGCATCAGTGCTTAGAAGATGGAGTAGGGCATAGAAAAGGATCTAGCAATAACTACGGGTTGGCTACTACAGTGGATTTCATATTAGTCACAAGGGACCACCTATGGCCAAGGCAAGTGCAAAGTAGATTGTGATTTGGGAGTGCAGAATAAGAAATGCAGATTAAAGGGGAAGAGAAGTCCTGGACATCAGAGTAAGAATGGTACCATGACAGGCCATGCAGGGAAGAAGGCATATGAAGAGTTATGAAAAAAATTTAAACCATTCCTTAGAATGGGTAATTTACTCCAGTCCTTTATTTTATGTCATAATTACCTTTGTATATCTCCCTATGTCTAGAATAGGAATTCTTAACCTGGGGTCCATGAACTTTTAAAAATACATTTTGATAACTATATTTCAATATTATTTGCTCCCTTTGTAATCCTGTGTGTTTTACTTTACATATTTGAAAACACGATTCTGAGGAGTCCATAGGCTTCATCACACTGCCAAAGAGTCCACAACACAAAAGAGTTTAAGAACCCTGGTCTGGAAAAATATTTGTTCAGAGTATAAGCAAAATGGTCATTCAATGAATGACTGAATGAACATATTTTTCAGTCTCTAGTCCTTATCTTCACCTCCATCTTGATTACTGCTTTCACTAATTTTCTTGTGCTAAATATTCCTGCATTAGGGTTTTAAAGACACCTTGGATAACCCAGCAAATTGATTAAACAAAATCTAATTTCATCAGTGAAAAGTGATGTTGCTATAAATTTATTTGAGAGGTTGGGTAAGGAGCTTATAAAAATTAATTTCAAGTACCAATTTTTTTCCTGTCAGAAACATATTTAAATATTACAATTGTATAAATAATATATATTTATGCCTTTATTAAAATTTTTACATTTCTTAGCTCTCAATTACACTAATAAATTTTCACTGCTATTAACAGTGCATGAAAAAGAGTTTGATAATATAGATACAACCCCAGAATATGTTTTCCACATTTATCATATAGAATGTGGGTTTGGTACATCATGAGATTTCCAACTTTACAAAAAATGAGAAAAATCTGCCAAGAAAAGTTGTTTACACTAATGTTCAACAAGCACATGGAATTTACTGCAGCTTAAGAGTTACCATTGGAACCATAGCAACCAATTATTTTCAATCAGCACATAAAAGACTGGGTATCTCCTCCCTGATAATGATTTATGGATGCTCAGGAAAGCCCCTACAAGGCTTGGAAAACCAAGTACTTCCTAAAATTACAATCTCTCAACTCACATAGTAGTAGAAGTGAAAAGTTGAAAACAAATGTACAGAAATGTACAAATATACCAATATTTCTGAATTTATTGACAGTAAAATAAGAAAATTTAAACTTTAAATAAAAATATCAAAAATATCAATAAGATTCACTGGGAGGGGTTTAGGTGCCACCACATAAACATTTCCTTTATAATTCATTAAAATTAAAGCAAGATTTATTGTGGAAAACTCAGCAGTTACAGCTATGACCATTTAAATCTCACCTGGCAGAAAACCAAGGAAAGGGCAAAGCAAGCTTGAGGAAACACCTACATCATGTCCTTAAAACCAATTTTCAAATGGCTTAGTCCTTAAGTTATACCACATGAGAAAAGGATCACCGTGGATGTTTATAGTCAACCTCTCCAAGAATCCACTCAATACCATTCAAAAACCCAGTTAAAGTCTCAGCTTCCACATCCTGTACCTAGGAAACATACAATGAAAGATTTAATTTTAAAAACAAAACTCTGTGACCAAAAAAAAAGGTTTTCTCAAAGTTGTAGAATAAAGGACTCTCTAATTGACTGATGAGAACATCTGGAGTTTCAATTTGAAAATCAGTCTCTGAAAAACTGTCTCAATGGCCTCAGTGTCCTGGATATTATTATACAATAATCAAAAGGAAAAGAGGAAACGTTGTATTTGGAACATCGAGTGGCAGGATGTCTGTTGGGGTTCTAGACTTTCCTAAGCATCAGGATTGTGACATCTCGCAATGGCTGCAAGGAAAAGACAAATGATTGCTGAGGCAGAGACAGGCACACAGATGGCTTCTACAGTGGGTAAAGCGGCAAAACACAAAAACTGGAGTACATGCTCCCTTGCTGTAAGCCTAATGTAATGGAGGATAGTTTTCAAAAGTACTTAAACTAAGCTGTATTTACACAAATACACAAAAAATAAAATATCTTTAAAAACAAAGACCCTAGAATGGGTCACTCAAATTTTATCAAGACAGGAGTGTACTATAATAATTTCTATCATATTTCAATTGACTTGTGATTTCACCAATGTAAGCACTCCCTCTACAGGCAGAGACTGGAACCCATCCATGCCTTTCATCCTGAGGAAATCTTATCTTCCCATAAATCCTCCAGATAGAAACTACCTAACAAGCTAGAAGCCAAACTCCAGTCCTGTTTTCTCCTTGGTATGCCCCTCTGTTAGTCTTCCCTCTCACTACACATCCAGACTGCATCCTTTTCTGATTCTACATCTCCTGAATGATATCTTTTGTAGTATTTCTTGCATGCAGGTGCTTGGTGGTGGTATGCTATAAGTTTACATATATCCCTATCATGTGTCTCTTCATTATTCTTGGGTCATCTGCAATTCTGATTCTTTGGAAATTGTGATGATGCGTAGCCATATTTCATCACCAAAACAATGATTTTTTTGTTGAAAGATGGATTTTTTTCTGTCAGAAAGGAGAGGAACTTGAGATCATTAAAAGTGATGCACAATTTCCCTAATGCAACCCAGCCTGATTCCTCTAATTATTTCAGGCCCTGCTCACTATCCAATTGCAATGTTTGTACAAGACATATGCATTAAAAAACTAACTCAATAGGTTGCCCATCTAAATTTATTAGTTATTATTAATTTAATGCATATAATTTATTATATTACATTAAAGGAGTACATGGTAGTTGCTAAATTTCCAAGTCATTACTGGGTTACATGAATTAAGAAAAATTATTCCAAAGGGGCCCACTTTGAATTCCAAAAAATTACCCCAAAAGTCTTGAATAAACAAAGCTTACAGCTGATAAGAAATATGACATTATTACCAAAAGTATTTTTGATACTTTCATTTCTAATAGAAAAGAACTGAAACACCCATCACTCAGAAGAGACACAAGGGTTATAGATTCAGAGTTAGAAGGATGTCCAACCCTCTCAACATTAGTATTTTTTTTTAACAAATAAGTAAACTCTTGTGAGGGCCAACAAAATGAAGTGACTTGTCATACAGGCAGAAAGTGATAAAGTTGGGATCTGAATATAAGTCCTCTGACTCCTAATCTAGCACTCCTTCCACCAAACCACGTTTCCATCGATATTATGGAATGTATACTTTTAACAAAATAATGTATTACTTATGAAAAAAAATCCCAATGATGAAGGCTGAATAAATAAAATGATTATCCAACCTATGATTGTTGCCTCTGACATTTGCCGGCAGGGTGACAATAGACAAGTTGCAAAATTTCCATGTACTTTAGGCAGTTCCCTTGGACTTATCTATAAAATGAGGGGATTGAACTAAAATGGAAACAAGATGCCTTTCAAATCTGTGATCCTATGATCTGTTACATCATAGATGGGTTGCAATATGTATTGGTAGAGGCTGTTTCCATACCTGGAGTTCCCTATGCTAATGATATCACAGTTCCTTTCTCTATAAGTATCTATATTTCCTGAGAGCCTAACACATTGCCTCATAATGCACACAGTAGGTACTTAACAAGTGTTTGCTGAACTGAACTGCTATTTTATTGTTTTTCTGTACTCTCATAAAGATAGATGACCAGTGAAGAGGATTAGCAGTCAATCACTTCAAACTAATTTTCATGGATCCCAAATTATCAATGCATTCTGTAGCTTCTGACTTCTATGACTGGCTTTAATATATTATTCGATTATAGAAAAATGTTAAGAGAAAAACTAAGTGAATGAGAAAGAAATAAGAACTTACCATCCATGGCAGTTGAAGTTCATTTAGTTTCAGCTCATGTGCCAAATAAAAACAAGGCATCCTTTTTACTGTGGCTTGGGAAATACACGATAAAATCAGCAAAGGTCTTTCTGGGGATCCAAAGGCTGGGTCTGTCATTGCCATAATGTGAGAAAATTCATCTTGCCATTCATGTCCTAAAGAACACAATGAGAAACATTTGCATCCTTTGTGAGAGGAAAATGACCACGACTACATAAAATATATGAAAATTACTCATTTTCTAGACTCAGCTACTATTCTGACAAAATTCTACTAAGCATGCCTCAGAGTATTATTTCATTTTTCTGTATTTCTATGCCCAGTGCCTAGCACATAGTAGATGCTTAACGAATGCTTGTTAATTGATTGTGAGATTTCAAGTTTTTAAGAGGAACTAAAGAAAATACAATGCAGATGCCTCAAATACTCATAATCTAATACCCAAGTCATTCACAAATTCCTTATAGTTGACTCTCATCTTTTTAAAGACCTAACTTATAACTAATTTCAACTTTCACTGACCTCAATGATATGGTATATTTTGCTACCAATGGGTATTTAAGATACCCATTCTTTTTTTCTACTTCCTTTTTATTCTCTCTCATTTGGAAGGAATACTGGGTTAGGAATCAGAAGGGTCTTTATTTTATTCCTGCCTTTAGCAGTTACTAATTAGCTCTATAACCTCATGCAAGACAAAGGTTCTCCAAGTCTGTTTTCTAATGTGTAAAATGAAGGAATTGAACTAAATTGTCTCCAAAGTCTCTTCCAGATCTAATACTAATACTCTAATTGTGTTCTATTTCCCTCCATTCTTTCTCCTCTTTTTTAACTGTCTGGGTCCATATGCTCAAAAATGAAGTAGAATTAAACATCAGTTTTGACTTTTTCCAACCAGTCTAATGAATAGGATAACTTCACATTCACTTAATCATCAAATATATATCAAGCACTGACTGTGTGTGAAGTACTGTAGAAGGTGCTGCAAGAGACACAAAAGCAGACATAGTTCCTGATACTGAAGCACTTCTAAGTTCATTTTACTGCTGTGTTTTAATATACTGGGGAAATTGATGGCTGCCTATACATAATAGTCCTCGACTGCAAGGACCATTGAAAAATCAATCAGCCCATCTCTTTGCTTCACAGATCAAATCACAGATACTACAGTCCATTCTATTATTAAAAATAACCACAAAGTAGCCAGTCTTTCTCACACTCTTGGAAGTTAGAATGATCTTCCTAATTTCTTCCTTGTGTCACTCATTCATGTGACAGGCAGGCAGAGTGCCTGTTCTGCATGAATCCTTATGCTTGGTTTGTGTGGGAAACAAAGATGCTGTATGTGAGTAACTACATATGAGACAGTATGACCTAAGTTCCCCGACGGTTAAACAAGCCAATCACTATAGGGGGTTAGAGGTGGCAGGTATCATTTCTGGGTGGGGTGCCCAGGAAGGGCTTCCTAAAAGATGTGGCATTTGAGCTGAGTCCTAACAGAACTTACATCTTTCCTGAAGCAATTTAATCACTTTTTACTCTATCTCTTCATAGTCAATAATAGATAAAAGCTCATATTTAGACAATGTTTGTAGGTTACCAAGTATTTTCCTCAGAAAAACCCTATGAGACAGAGAGTTCAAGTATTACTATCTTGATTTTATAAAAGAAACCAAGGCTCAGAGTGGTGGTGAGACTTGAAGGCACATAGCTAGCAAATATCAGACACAAGGTGTGAATCCAGGTTTCCTGACCAGTTCAGGCTTCTTTCCATTATAACATTACACATCTCCCAAGATACAATTTAAAAAATCAGATTAAAAAATAGCTAAGCTTATGTTCAAGCTAGGGAAGGGCAGGGGAGATGGGTGTCTTCTTTATGGCCAAATTGGATGAGCTTCAATGCTAATACCAATTCATTTTGCAGAAATGAGCAATTAAGATAATTTTTAAAATTATAAGTTCAGGACTCATATAGATATAACGTTAGTAAAAAAAAAGTGATAATTATCTGATCACCAATATTTACAGAGCATCTAATAGTCAAATGCTATCATAGCCTTTTCTACTAGAGACCAGCCCAATTCTGTTAGCCAAACATAACATCAACAAACGTTTACATAGCATTTTAGAGTTTTCAAATTCCTTTCTTTACTAGGTATGTGGCCTCTCATAATATATTCTATTTTCCAGTACTTACAGTTTTCATTAATCTCTTATGAATAAGCTCTCTCGAAATCTTTAGTCTATGGCTAGTTAAGAGCCTAAAGCACCTTTGTAAAAAATAAAGGCCTCTGAAATTAGAAATAAAAATATGGGCAAATTACTTAATCTCTCAATGCCCTAGGAAACTCCCTAACACTAGAAATTACAAAGAAGGTATTGACCTGCATTGGGAGAGGGACAGGAATTCCCTTTATCAGAGAAATCACAGGTCTGATCTTTCTCTCTCTCTGTCTTAGTGAAATAGGAAATTAATATACTGGACCTTAGTCATCTGTACCCTAATGTCAGGGTTACATAAAACAAAAGGAAAAGCTCACAATTATATAGAAAATCTGGATTATGCAGACAACTAAGTTTCTCAATTGGGGCCAATGCTCTATTCCCACTTTTTCCTTTATTATCTGGGCTATTAAAAAAAAAAGCAAAAATTGGATTTTATTCTTGGCCAAGATTATCTGTGTGGGTTCTTGGGGAAGGAGGAGTGCTGGTGCAGCAGGGCTGGCTACAATACCTCTGAAATCAACAGCGCATCCCCCCAAACTTGGACATAGTACTCTTTACTCTACAATTCTCTCCCCTCTTCTCTTCCCACCCACCCTCCCTAAGAAGTCAAGCAATTCAACATGGGCCACATGCGTATCATTATATAAGTTGGCTGGGAACATGGCCAGGCAGTGAAAACGGACCCAGATTCAGTCTCAGACTTTCTTTGGTGACAAAGAAGACCAAAACATGCAGCCAGAAGAAGTTAACAAAGTCAAAGAGCCTACAACAAAAGCCTCCAAGAAAAACATGAACTGGTCTCAGTCCACGGAAGAGCTCAAAAAGGAGTTGGAAAAGCAAGTTAGAGAAGTAGAGGAAAAATTGGGAAGAGAAATGAGAAAGATGCGAGAAAACTATGAAAAACAAGTCCATGACTTGCTATAAGAAGACACAAAAAAATACTGAAAAATATACTAAAGAAAACAACACCTTAAAAAATACACTAACTCAAATGGCAAAAGAGCTCCAAAAAGGCAATGAGGAGAAGAATGCCTTGAAAGACAGAATTAGCCAAATGGAAAAGGAGGTCCAAAAGACCACTGAAGAAAATACTACCTTAAAAATTAGATTGGAGCAAGTGGAAGCTAGTGACTTCATGAGAAATCAAGATATTATCAAACAGAACCAAAGGAATGAAAAAGTGGAAGACAATGTGAAATATCTCACTGGAAAAACCACTGACCTGGAAAATAGATCCAGGAGAGAGAATTTAAAAATTATTGGACTACCTGAAAGCCATGATGAAAAAAAGAGCCTAGACATCATCTTTCAAGAAATTATCAAGGAGAACTGCCCTGATATTCTAGAGCCAGAGGGCAAATAGAAATTGAAAGAATCCATCAATCGCCTCCTCAATAGATCCCAAAAGGAAATCTCCTAGGAACAGGAATATTGTCACCAAATTCCAGAGCTCCCAGATCAAGGAGAAATACTGTAAGCAGCCAGAAAGAAACAATTTGAATATTGTAGAAACACAATCAGAATAACCCAAGATCTGTCAGCCTCTACATTAAGAGATCAAAGGGCTTGGAATATGATATTCCGGAGGTCAATGGAGCTAGGATTAAAACCAAGAATCACCTACCCAGCAAAACTGAGTATCATGCTCCAAGGCAAAATATGGATTTTCAATAAAATAGAGAACTTTCTAGCTTTCTCAGTGAAAAGACCAGAGCGAATAGAAAATCTGAGTTTCAAACACAAGAATCCAGAGAAGCATGAAAAAGGAATCAAGAAAGAGAACAAGAAAAAGAAATCGCAAGGGACTTACTAAAGTTGAACTGTTTTGTTTACATTCCTACATGGAAAGATGATGTGTATGATTCATGAGACCTCAGTATTACGATAGCTGAAGGGAATATGCTATATATACTATATATATATGTATGTATGTATGTATGTATATGTATATGTATATGTGGTATATATGTGTGTGTATGTATATATGTGTATATGTGAGTGTGTATATGTATGTATATATGTATGTGTATATATATAGAGAGAGAGAGAGGGCACAGGGTGAGTTGAGGATGAAGGGATGATATCTAAAAGAAATAAAATCAAATTAAGGGATGAGAGAGGAATATATTGAGAGAGGGAGAAAGGGAGAGACAGAATGGGGTAAATTATCTCGCATAAAAGTGGCAAGAAAAAGCAATTCTGTAGGAAGAGAAGAGAAGGCAGGTGAGGGGGAATGAGTGAATCTTGCTCTCATCAGATTTGACCTGAGGAGGGAATACCATACACACTCAACTGGGTATCTTACCCTACAGGAAAGAAGGAAGAAGAAGATAAAAAAGGGGAGATGATAGAAGGGAGGGCAGATAGGGGGAGGAAGTAATCAAAAACAAACACTTTCCAAAAGGGACAGGGTCAAGGGAGAAAACTGGATAAAGGGGGATAGATTAGGAAGGAGCAAAATATAGTTAGTCTTTCACAACATGAGTATTGTGGAAGGGTTATACATAATGATACGCATGTGGCCCATGTTGAATTGCTTGACTTCTTAGGGAGGGTGGGTGGGAAGAGAAGAGGGGAGAGAATTTGGAACTCAAAGTTTTAAAAACAGATGTTCAAAAACAAAAAAAAAAATTTTTGCATGCAACTAGAAAATAAGATACACAGGCAATGGGGCGTAGAAATTTATCTTGCCCTACAAAAAGGAAGGGAAGAGGGGATGGAAGGGGAGTGGGGTGACAGAAGGGAGGGCTGACTGGGGAATGGGGCAACCAGGATATATGCCATCTTGGAGTGGAGGGAGGAGAGAAATGGGGAGAAAATTTGTAATTCAAACTCTTGTGAAAATCAATGCTGAAAACTAAATATATTAAATAATTTAAATTAAAAAAAATTAAAAAATACATTTTCCCATTTACATTGCAAACAATAAAGTGGCCTGTGTGATTTTTTTTAAAGATAAGAAAATGCTTACTTTTGTGAGCTTCACCATTTGCAACATAGATGAACCCATCCACCACTTCACACACCTTCTGAATTTGTGGAATCACACTGTATCGGCCCCTCTCTTCATCATTTCCTGGAATCTGCCTGTTGAATATTTTGTTGACTGCACTCGTTTGCTCTTCTCTTGCTCTATCCCTTTCCTTCCTAAAAGATAAAGTTTTTAAAATAAAACACACAAGCAGAAATTCGACAGGGCCCTAACCCATAAAAATGCCTCAGTGCAGATCCCAAGCAGGCCACAAGATAAGCAGCCTTACCTAGTGGTTGAATATAATACCAGGATATTGAATTTTTGTTGGCTGCTCAACTGAAAGCTGATTCCTGATCCAATGCCTGAAGGAGAAGAATACAAAGTCAAAACAATTTATTACTGAATACAGCAGGAGAGAAAGAGTGAAAGAAAAACACCTAGTGAGAACAAAAAGAGCCAAATGATAATTCTTTATGTGTGGCTCTGGAATAAAACATTATACCTGAGCTGAAGAAAAGGGGGGCTGCATGTGACTGTCATTCATGCAGTATTAAAAATCTGGATAGAGAACAACAAAGGACAATTAGCTTTAGACAATACTCTTTTATGTGTTAGCAAAAAGGTAATGTAAGTTATTAAGCTAAGTTTACACAGATTTCTGATAAAATGTAAAATAACTACTTTTAAAAGATAATATATATATATATGTTCCCACTCCAATCATAAAAAACAATTATAAAACTCTAAAATTGTTTGTGTGTGTGTGTATGTGTGTGGTTAAAGAGTGAGCAGTTTGAAAAGTGCCAACTATTAACAATTAAAGGCTCAATATTATTATTCTGTATGCTTTATATTAAACTAAAAAAAACAGAGTTTTGGTGAGGTTGTATTATACCCCATTTTGGCAATTTGCAATCAAAATTAAAAGTAAATGTAGATAATCAGTGGTCTTATAGAATGAAAAATGTGTTTAAAGATTGGATAATGTTCAATAGGAATTATTCCATTTGCAAGTTATTCCATTTATAATCATTCCCAAAACCAATTATTCATTTTCCTAAGGAGTTCCTGCCTTGACCATTCGGCCATTAATGATCAGTAATAAAATGGATTTTACAAGTATATTTGATTTAATAACTGAAAGTAAAATTCAATCAAAACTGAACCAAAACTCAGGAAAATCTTCTTATACACATAAGCAGTTTGGGGAATAGAAATATAGAGAGTATAATCCATGAATTCTATAATTTTCCCCTGTTGTAAACACATCAAGTTAGACACACTGGTCACCAACTAATCAAAATGAAGTTGGATGGTGCCAAATTGTACTAAGTAATAACAGCAGTTCATATATATGTGTGTGTGTGTGTGTGTGTGTACATATATATATATATATATATATACACATACATATATATGTATATATATATACACACACATACACAGAAGTGTGTATATGTAGGTATACTTATTTTTTGTTGTTGCTCAGTTGTTCAGCTGTTTCAGTTGTGTCCGACACTCCATGACCACACTTGGGGTTTTCTTTTTTTTCAGTTTCTATTCATTTTATTTTTAATTTATGGAATAAAACAAATATTTCTCTAACACAGTACAATAAAAAAGATGGCTGCATATGAAACTACAAGTCTACTATGGACAACTTGCTATTCCTTTCAAATATACAACAAAATTATCATGTAAATTTCTTTTTGGGGGGGGAAGTTCTTGGCAAAGATACTGGAGTGGTTTGCCATTTGTATATGAACATATACAAAAAATAGCTAGCACATATAGTGCTTTAAAGTCTGCAAAGTGCTTTACATATATTTTCTCATTTGAATTTCATAATAACCCTGTAAAGTGCTATTTGGCAGATAAGGAAATTGAGACAGAGAAGTTATTTGCCCACAGTCAGACAATTATTAAGCATTTACCCAGGATACTCTGTTCTTTTCAACTTCCAGTCTACTGTTCTTTAGACTCAGCATCACTAACAAATTTTTAAAATATGTACTTATTTTGCAATTGTTAGGGAAATTTTATTTTTAAGTTTATTTCTTAGTATGAAGCTACTAAATCCACAAATTACTAGGTAACTTATTTGATTATGTCTCAAACAATACTGCGTCCTGCCAAAATATCCACTCCTTTGCCCCATCAGCCAAAGTCAACATCTTTTTAAATAAATCACTACTGTAGGCCTTTAACTTTCCAACATTTAAGGAAAAAAGTATATTACTTTTCCTTGGTTGATCTATAACTTCAATGATATGTGTATTTCTTCTATCAAATTGGAGTATAAACATCCACGCAATTTTTGTCCATGTCTTCTCATAAATGCTGAATAGAGTATCCGTTCCAATGCATCTGAGACTTTTCTTGTTGTTCTTTTACTATTCAGGGGGTTCCAATGTACTCAGGTTGTTGTCTACTCTTTTTTATTCTCACTACTCCATCTCCTTTCCTATCATGTAAGTCCACCTCTTATACACAAGGGAGCAAAACAGTTTAATAAATAATCCATTTTTTAAAAAATTCTCCCAATTCAGAATATTATTGAGGGATTTTTGTTAACAAGGTATGTTCACGTTTGGGAAACTCACATTACATATCATGACTTTATTTATTAAAAACATAAGCAATAACAGGAGTTCTACATTTCACGTACAATTAACTGTGGCAAAGTAATAAATTTCTTCAATTCTAGAACATCAATCAACAAGTATTTATTGTCTACTATGTGCTAAACACTGGGGAAGGGAATGGCAATGCACTCCAGTATCTTTGCCAAGAAAACTTCATGGACAGTATTGTTGTGCTATGGTCCACAGAGCCATCAAGAGTAAGGACACAACTGAATGACTGAACACTACATGTGCTATGTACTGTACTAAGCACTGGAAATACAAACAAAAGCAAAAGCCCCTGCCCTCAAGGAACTTTCATTCTGCACAGAAATATACAGGATATATACAAATGCGTATGGGAGAGTTGGCAGAAGAATGCCACTAGCAGTTGGGAGGATCAAAAAAGGCTTCATGTAAAAGGTAATGCCTAACCTGAAGTATTTTTTAAAATAAAATTGTATTAATATAATTTCTTTTTACATTGCCTAAATTCCATCCTATATCTCTCTCCTTCTCCTTCCCAAATAGTTATTCTAAATAACAAAGGATCCTTTTTTTAAGAAAAAAGACAGAAAAAAATCAGAAAACTGATCAACTTTCTTAAAAAATGTGACAATTCATTCAATGTTCTGCATTAGCGGCCTCCTTATTTATGCAAAGGAATGAAGTGCAGCAAAGTGTCTCCTCGTGTCTTTTCTCTGAGTCCAAGCTTGTTCTCTGTAATTCTACAATGTTCATTTTCAATGTGTTATAGTTATTGTTCTTTCCATTTACATTGTAGAATTCATTGTGTTTATTGCTTTCTCGTATCTGTTCACTTTGCACCATTCATGTGAGTCTTTCTATGTTTCTGACCTGGGTTTTGATGGAAACTAGGAATTCCAAAAGGTGAATGAGAGGAAAACAGGAGTGACTTAAGATGAGAAAGACAGAGTAGAGAGAATGAATATAAGTGACCCAAGGGCCAAGATCCTGGAGGAGGCAGAATTCGATGAGATCAATGGCACAGTGAGATGAGTTGGCCTTGGCAAGCAAAAAGGCTCCCTCTTCAACAGAGACTGGAGTGAAGAAGGTGAAAAATAAAGGACATGTAGAGGGGTTTTGAGGTAATCCTTTTCAAAAGTCCTCTTCCTTCTACTCTATCTTCACAGATCTCATCTATTCTCACCAGGTCAACTATCATCTCAAAATAAATGCCTCCTATAGATCTCTATATCCAACCCTAATCTCTCCCCTAAGATCCAGGCTCGTGTCTTTAACCATCTGATGTTTCCATATGAATTCAACATCTTAAAAATTTCAAGTATCCCATTTTTGCAAAAGCCAGCTCCTCTTCCTGAATTTCCCACTTTTGGGGAACAATACTTCCTCAAGTACCTAAGCCTGAAACCTTGGGTACCTCTCTCTCCCTTGTCCTCCACCCTGTTCTCCAGATCTAATCACCAATTCTTAGCAATTCTTTTCTTCCTAATTCTCTCAAATCTCTTATCCCTTTCCCTATCCACTACTGTCACGCTAGTTCAGGTCCTCATAACTGCCTGAAAAAATTCACCCTTTACTGTTACTTCCACTTCCAGTTGTCCCCCAACTCCAAACCACTGCATTCACTGTTGCTACAGGAGCTGTAATAAGGAAACAAATATCACTCAATTGCTACTTAGCGCATATGTCCTATATTCTCAATTAGCTATCAGTTCCGAAGGGGTCAGAACCAAGTCTTACTTGTTATTGTATCCCTAACACCTAGTAAAATGATTTGCACAGAGCAAGAATTCAGTAAGTATTTGTTGCTACTCTTTCTAAATTATGATACCTATGACCTCTATCATAAAAATTAAATGCTCTGCTAACCAGTAAATTCTTCATAATCTTTAGTTATGTAAAGTTATTTTTTCATTAGCTTCCAAGAAAAAACTCAGTATTTTCGAGGTGAATTACTTTTAGTTCACTGGTACTACTGGATGTTCCACTGCATCAAATTAATCTGCCTTTATTTGTTTCAAAGAGTTAACTCACCATTAAATAAGGAACAATTTTCTGCCTACTCAATGGCAGTATCAAGCCCAAAGTATTCAAATTCTCATATACCATAGATGAATGTGGAAATTACCATCAATCTGTCTCTGAGGTAAACCAGCCATCGGGGAAAGTTCTGTGCAAGACATCAAGTTCAACACCAAAGATACATTCAGCTCTTCCAAACCTGGTCCAAACATAGCAAATCGAGGTTCTGTCTGAAGGATCAGTGACTGTAAAAAAGAGGCAACAGCTCCATACATGTGGCGACTGGATTTCAAGTGTCTTCTGGTATGTGGACAGCTTGTTTTATACCTGTTTAAAATAGCCATAACTAGAAATTAAAAAGAAAAACATCTTATTTATGATAATGTATCTTCTTTTATCATTCTCATTAACCCATGGAGACTGCCTCATGAGAAATTTTAAGTGTGTCGATCAATAAGTTTGTTAAATCAATAATTAAAAAACAAATATAATAAAGGTATTTCAAGTGTTAGCAACAAGTTATCCTCCATTATTTTACACCTATCAAATTGGGAAAGATGACCAAAACAAACAAACAAAAAAACCAGAAATAGTCAACACTGGACAGACTGTGGAACAAGAACACCAACATACTGTTGACAGAACTGTGTTTTGGTCTACGTGTGTTCTGGAAAATAATTTGGAATTATGTGTGAAAAGTTAACTAAAATGTTTATAATCTTTGACCCAATGATCCCACTACTGAATGTGCATATAAACACACACACACACACACACACACACACACACACACACACACACCCTAGAAGTCAAATACACAAAAGTTAAATATTTATCAAAATATTCATGGTAGAACTTTTATGGTAGCAAAGAACTGGAAACAAAGTGGGTACGAAACCCCCAAATACTACAAATCAAAAGAAATCTAGTCACACAACTTGTCAGTGAGAAACGAAAGGCCCAAACCTAACTCTCAAGCTAATGTTCCATTCACTCTTCCATACTAAAAGAAAGTCAGTCAAATTAAACTGGGATGGGAAATGGGAAACAGTTAAGTGATCAAGGATAGGTAGTTGGTACAAGATTTGCTCGTGAAAAGTGTTCCAGCCAGTCATCTGCCTGACATGTGAAAAGTTAACTAAACTGTTTATAACCTTTGACCCAATGATTCCACTACGGGGGCTTGACTGACTTTATTCACCCCACCACAGACATTCTGAAAAGACATACTTTTCCTTCTCTGACTCATCCTAGTCTGCTACCAGGACCTAAGACCCTAGGAAGGGATCATAAATTTAGAGCTGAAAAGGACTTCACATATAACAGAACCCAAAAATCTTGGTTTTATGAATGAGGAAACTGAAGCCCACAGAACTTAAAAGGATTTGCTGAAGGTGACACACCTAACAAATAGCAATCAGGAATGGCACCCAAATCCTCTGACTCCAAATCTAGCACGACACTACACTGCCTTCACAGGAAGCAGCCACTGTTTTGTTTTTTAATTTTATGAAACTGAATACTTACATTGTCATATAGTCATAAAGCTCATTGTCAATCACCTCAGATAAGGGTTTTTTTAAGACTTGTAGGTCTGGTAGAGATTTCCAGTCAACAGATGACCAAGAGGGAAGATCCCGCAAAAGAAAAAATTTCCACAGCATGGGATCTCGTACAGTTACATTCCAATATCGACTTGTCCTTCCCAGCTCAAACAGATCATGCGGTGAAAGAAATGACATAATGTACAACTGCACATAAATCTGAAACACAGAAGGACAAGAAAGTAGGTAAACTGGAGCTTCAATAAATCACAGCCCAGATAATGTGTATTTGATTAAAAAATAATTACAAAACAATCAAGCAATTAGAGGACTGCAAGATTACCGAACATCATTAATCCTCAAAGCTGAATTTTTTGTTTTGGTCTGTAGCCATAATTTTATTTATTCACTGAGGTATAAAGAACTGCCTGGTACAGAAGGTACCATCTTTCACAGATGCTGATGGGCTGTATCATTGGTAACTCATGGTCCTAGAGAATCATCTGAGGGCACTGAGAGGTTTAGTGACTTTCAGATGGTCACAAAACTATTATATATCAGAGGCAATGCTTGAATCCAGGGCTTCCTGACTCCAAGGCCAACTTTCCTATCCCCTTATAGCATGCTGCCTCTCTGTGGTGAAACTATAACATACTGCAGTCTAACACAAATCCCTCATTTTATGATTTAAGTCTGTTTTTTTCAGTGGAGAAAATTGGTTGCTATTTCACTCTCATTATGGATCTTTCCAACCTTTAAATTGTAGTACTTTCCTGTTAAGGCTTTCTTGCAGGCAACTGCAACTGGCAATTATGATTTAACATTACATTACTTTATTTTTTAAAAACCACAACATAAATGTCCATCATCTGAGTTTCCATCCAAAATCCAATTTTACTATCTTATGGAAGTCTGACCCATCTTTCAGGCAATGATTGGTTAAACTATAATTTTTTTCAGGGGATTATAATTTTTATACCATCAATCAATCAAGAAACATTTATTAAGTGCTTACTATGTGATAGGCACTGTTCCTGGCATTAGGAATATAGAGAAGGAAGAATTCCTACTTTAGAGGACCCACTTTCTAATGAGGAAGGAAAGCACACATCGGATCACAAATTGCAGAAACATAAAGTAAAAGAATATAAATATATACAAAGTAATTAAATTCAAGGTAGTCTGGAGGAAAAGCACTAGAAGTCAGGGGATCAGGGAAGGTTTCTTGTGGAAGATGTTTGAGCTTCATGATGAAGGAAGAGAAGGATGCTATGAGGGAGCGCATTCCTGGTGTGAGCGTCAGCCAGTGCAAAAGCACAGAGATGAGTAAGGAAAGCAGAGGAAGCAGTTTGGCAGGATTATAGAACATGGAAGAGTAATATCCAGCATCTTGGAAATACAGGTTGGGGTCAGGTTGCGAAGGGCTTTAAAAGCCAAACAGGAGATTTTATATTTGATCCTAGAGGCACAGGAGCCAATGCAATTGATTGAGTAGGAGTGAAACACGGTCATATTTCTGCACTGAAAGAAAACTATTCTAGTGGCAGTGGATAGGATGGACCGGAGCAGTCAGAGACCTATGGCAAGGAAACCAATTAAAAGAGTATGTCATGATAATCTATGGAAGAAGTGATGAGGGCATGAACTAAGATGGCAGCTTGTGGCAAAAGAGAAGGGGCTAGATGCAAGAGATGTTATATGGGTAGAAAAGAAAATCTGGCAACTGAATGGATGTTTGGGTGGGTCATCAAGGATAAAACCAAGGTTATAAAACTGGAGATAAAATTGGAAGGATGGTGGTGACTGTGACAGATAGGAAGAGTGGAGGGTGATAAAACAAGTGGGATGAGGGGAGAAGATAATGAGTTCAGTTTTGAATATGTTGAGTTTTAAGATGTCTCTGGGAAGTACAGTTTAAAATGTCCAATAGGCAATTGGTGACACAGGACTGGAGCTCAGGACAGAGATTGGGTTTAGACCTATAAATTTTATAGTGATCTGCATAAAGATGATAATTAAATGTATGGGAGCTGGTGAGAGAGTATAGAATGAGAAGAGGGTCTAGGATGGAACCTTAGGAAACATCCAGTTAGGTAATATTATATGGATGCTGAATCAGCAAAGGAGACCAAGAAGGAGACAATCAGATATGTGGGAAGAAAACCAAGAGACAGCAATGTCACAAAAATCCAAAGCGGAGAGAAAGAAGGTGATGAATAGGTGCTATATAAGGCAGATAAGATGAAGACTAAGAAAAAACACATCAGATTTTGCAGCTAAGAGATTGCTGGTAACTTTGGAGAGAGAAGTTTCAGTTGTATGATGAGGCCAGAAGTTAGACTGCAAAGGCTTAAGGACTAACAGGAGAATAATTGAAGGCAGGGCATTTTGACATCTTTTTTGAGGAATTTAAGAAAGACAATAGCTTGAGGGGATGACAGGGTATAGTGAAGAGGTTTTTAACAATGAGATAGATGGGGACAGATTTGGAGGCAGTAGGAAAGGAATGAGGAGATGGAGATGAGAAAAGGAGAAAGAACGAAAGAGGAAAGAAGAGGGCAGGAAAGGAGAGGAAATAAAGGGAAGAGAGAATAACTGAGGATGCAATCTTGGAGAAAATGAGAGGGGATCAAGCACACAATGTAGAAGAGCTGGCCTTGGCAAGGAAAAAAGTCAAGTATGATAAAGTGGGGGAAAGTGGGTAGGAGCCAAGGTGGTGGAGTAGCAGAAAGCAGTGCATAGAGGAGCTCCCCCCAATTTCCCTCCAAACGTTTATAGAAAATAATCCAGACCAAATCCCAATAGGGAAATATAAGAAAAAGTCAGTGAGTTATTTTTCAAGCTCAGGTTGGGATAGAGAGAGAGAACTATGGACACTGGTGTGGTCAACAGGTTCCAGGTCACAGATGTAGGGTGGGCCTAAAGAAAAGACTTTTGTTGTGACTCCTCCATTCTCCCCCACCATCCCAACACACAGCAGTCTCAGACCCTAAGCAGTATACCAAGAAGCAGGGTTCAGATGCAAACAAGTAACAGTGTGGTTCAAACCCCCAAGAGCAGAGTGAGATTATAATTTCAAGCTTTTAACCCAGTCTGAAGTCTGCAGAGGAATAACCAGGGCAGGAATCCTAGACCAAAGGGGAGCCTTCAGTTCTATAACTCTGAACCATCAGAGTTTCCCACCATGGCTGAATCCAGCAGCCGTCTACTATTGCTCAGACCCAAACTTAGGTCAGGAACACTCGATAAATCAAGAAGACAGAGGTAGGACCAGCTCAGACCCTCTCTACAGAAAAAGAATAGAGCCAGGCCTTAACATTAAATCTAGTCAAGAAGCAGGCTGGAAGAATTAAAAAAACACATAAATCCACCATAAAGAGCTATTGTGATGAAAGGGATGCTCAAGACACAAAACCAGAAGAAAAGAACTATTCCAAAACACCTATCAGCACAGCCTGAAAGAAAAGCAGTTTGGGAATAAATCCAACTAGAATTCCTGGAAGAGAAGAATAACGAAGGTTTTGTTGGGGTTTTTTAAGAGCTAAAAATATTTTTGTCAATGAAATGAAAAAACACTAGAGGAAAAAACTGGAAAAGAAATGAGAGTATGAAAGAAAGAATTGAAAAGGAAAGTAGCAATTTGATAGAAGTACAAACCTTCCCCAAGCAAAAAAGAACTTACAACTTACTGACTATCAAAATGTACCAAATAGAAGTCAATGAATGACTCCATGAGACAACAAGAAATATTACAGTGACGTCAAGATTGAAAAACAAAACAAAATAAAATGTAAGGTATCTTCATAGCAAAAACACCTGACCTGGAAAACAAATAAAAGAGAAAAAAATTAAGAATCATCAAACTATGTAAACACCACAACTTAGACATAACTTCTCAAGAAATCTTAAAAGAAAACTTCCTAGATGTCTTAGAACCAGCTGCTAAACTAGAAACAGAAGGAATCCTCTGATTACCTACTTAATGAAACCCCCAAATGAAAACTCTCAGGAATGTTATAGCCAAAATTCAGTGGCTCCAGGTCAAAGGGGGAAAAATACAGTCAGAAAGAAAATATTCAGGTACCAAAGAGCCACAGAGTCAGGATCACACACAATTTAGTAGTCACCATCATAAAGGAGCTGAGAAACTGCAACACCATATTCCATATGGCAAAAGATATGGGCTTACAGCCAAGAATTACTTAACTAGCAAAACTGAGTATAATGCTACAGGGGAAAAAAATGTCCTTTAATGAAATAGGGGAATGACCGAACACATTAAGGTATAAAAATGTGACAGAATATTATATGTTGCTGTAAGAAATGATTAATGAGATAGTTTCAGAGAAGCCTGGGAAGACTTACATGAACTGATGCAGTCAGGAGAACAATTTATACAAAATAACAATATAGTAAATACAAAGAGTGAGAGTGTGTGTGTGTGTGTGTGTGTGTGTGTGTGTGTGTGTGTGTGTGTATTTTGGACATGGACAATGCAAAAATTTGTTTTGCTTGACAATACATGTTTATAAAAAGCATTTTTCCCCTCTGTTCTTAATGCAGGCTGAGGAGGTTGTTGGGGTGGGAAAAGATTTTTGTTGATTGAAAAAAATTAAACATATTTTTAAAAAACACAGGGGAAAGGAAGCCTAAGAGATGTCAAGGGGTTCTGAGATGAAGAGAATGGGAGAAAATTGAGCTCACATCAAACGTTCTCAACTTTCTCAGTACAGTAAGAGAGAAGGAAAAGGGAAGTTTGCGAAACTGGAGCAAGGAAGAGGTTTGGAATAGTGAATTAAATATGGAGGAATCAATCAACAAACATTCATTAGGGCACTGCCTTGCTATAGTAAGGGCCAAGAACTAGCTAAGCAATATTGATTTGTAATGTAAGCTTGGCTTAGTTTCCTCATGCATGCTGCATTCAACAGCATGAGAGTAAAAGGGGGGTTGGTAGGTTACAGTCGGGTAGGAGAAAGCCAGAATTCCTAATTAGAGAAAGAGAATACTTGTAGGTAAAGATGAGATCTTTTCTGTGGTCATCCCCTAGATATGGCTAATGTGTCTCAAAGGAGCAGGTCATGAGATTTAAGGTGACGAACACTATGGTTATTTTCAGTAAGATTTTCAGAGGGATCCTGCCTGTACCTCCCCTAATATCTCATATAGAAAAACAGAATTCACTCACAAGCAGAGAAAACAATATTGAAATATTAAATGAAACATAACATGAAAGCAGTCAGAAAAAGCAGAAAATATGCTATGTGATATAATAAACATCAGAGTACATACCATGTGTTCAAATTAAAATGACTTTTAAATTTTTTTTACATTTAAGTTTAATTTTATTTTTCCTCAGTTACATATAAACAAAAATCTTTAATATTTGTTTTTTAAAATTATGAAGTCCAAATTCTCTCCCTTCTCGTTCCTCTCACTTAAAAGGCACGCAACTTGATATAGGTAATACATGTGCAGTCATGCAAAACATTTCCATGTTGGAAAAGAATATGCAAAAAAAACCCCAAGAATAAAGAATAAATAAAAGAAAGGAAGAATAAAGAAAAAATTTTAAAGCATGCTTCGGTTTGCATTCAGACTCAATCAGTTCTTTCTCTGGAGATGGATAACATTTTTTATCACAAGTCCTTTGGAACTGTCTCAGGTCATTGTATTGCTGAGAATAGTAAAGTCATTCACAGTTGATCATCATACAGTATTGCTCTTACTACAAACAATGTTTTCCAGGTTCTACTCATTTAACTTTGCATCAGTTCATGTAAGCCTTTCTAGATTTTTCTGAAATCATCCTACTTGTCATTCTTATAGAACAATAGCATTCCATCACAATCATACATCACAACTTGTTTAGCCATACTCTACTTGCTGAGCATACCCTCAATTTCCAATTTCTTTGCCACCACAAAAAGAGCTGCTATAAATATTTCTGTACATATATGTCCTTTTCATTTTCCTTTCATCTCTTCGGGGTACACACCCAGTAATGGTATTTCTGGGTCAAAAGGTTTGCCCAGTTTTATAGTGCTTTTTATTTTATATTGTCTGCAGTTATCTTAAGTGAAATTTCTTTCCTGCTAGACTTTGTTGGTATATGTAGAAATGCTGATGATTTATATGAGCTTATTTCATTTCTTACAACTTTTCTAAAGTTGTTAATTTCAACTAGTTTTTGGATGATTCTCTAAGTATACCATCATATCATTTGCAAAGTGTGAGGGTTTTGTTTCCTCATCATCTATCCTAATGCCTTTAATTTCTTTTTCTTTTCTTAGTTTAGCAGCTAGCATTTCTAGACTAGTATTGGGTAACAGTGGTGATAATGGGCATTCTTGCTTCACCCCTGATCTTACTGGAAAGGCTTCTTGCTTATCCCCATTACAAACAATGCTTGCTGATAGGTTTAGATATCTATCTATTATTAGATATGTATCTTATTATTTTAAGGAAACTTCCATTGATTCCTATGCTTTCTAGTGTTCTTAACAGGAATGAGTGCTGTATGTTATCAAAAGCTTTTTCTGCATCTATTGAGATAATTGTATGATTTTTGTTGGTTTTGTTACTGATATGGTCAATTGTGCTGATAATTTTCCTAATACTGAACCAATCCTGCATTCCTGATATACCTCTCGCCTAGTCATGATCTTTGTGATATATTGCTATAATCTCCTTACTAGCATTTTATTTTAAAATATTCATTACAGAAATTGGTCTTTAGTTTTCTTTCTGTTTTTGCTTTTCCTAGTTTTGTACCAGTACCATATCCATGTTGTTAAAGGAATTTGGTAGGACTGTTTCTTTCCCTATTTTTCCAAATAGTTTATATAGTATTGGAATTAACATCAGATAAAGTCCTTGCTCCCATGCAGCTACAAGTGCTATGACTCCTTTTGGCCTTGAGACTCTGACCTAGAACTATGTATGGGAAATGCAAAAGGGACCTGAACCCAGTGCCACCAAAGGGTCCCCTGCAATCTCCTTCCAACCAGCTGTCCAACCCCCCCCCCCCCGCCCCACCATCTGTGGGGCTGAGAGCTCCTGAGGCTGCTGCCAATACCAATGCAGCCACCTCCAAGGTCCACTGCTGGCACCATGCTATCTGCACTGAGCTCTATGCCCAGCCCTCACCCTGGCGAGACAGACCTTTCCTGCTAATCTCCTAAATTGTCTTGGGCTGGTAAATTGTTTCACTCGACCTTTTGTTGGTTCTGTTGCTTCAAAATTCTACTGGAGGGGAATCTGGGAGAGGTCAGCTGACTGCTTTTCTACTCTGCCATCTTGGCTTCCTCAAGTTACTTTTAGCATGAAAAATAGTTATCATAGAGGAAGCATGACAGCGACTAGCAGGCCAGGCTTAGAGTCAATGACAGTCTCTGTAACCCCGGTATCGTGCTTCATAAATTCTTATTCACAGACTGATTTTACTTTTAACACAAGTTGGGTGACCATGGTCACTTACCCTCTCATCATCTGAGGTAACTGTAACACTGCAAGACATGGATAAGTTGATGTGCATGTGTGGAAGGAGTTTCCCAGCTTCTACACCAGTTCTTTAGACAAATTAAATAGCAGGTCTGAAACTCTGCCTTGCTACTGCCCCCCACCCCAAAATAATAAACTATCACTTGTGTTTTTTTTATTAACGACTCATTAGTAACAAGAATTTCAAGGCAGCTAGGTGGTGCAAAGGTTATAGTGCTAGGCCTGGAGTCAGGATGACCTGAATTCAAATTTGGCCTCAGAAACACACTAGCTGTTTCCACATCTACAAAATGAGATGATGAAGAAAATGACAAACCACTCCAGTATCTTTGCCAAGAAAACCCCAAATGGGGTCACAAAAAGTCAACACGACTGAAACAACTGAAAAACATTAATAAGAGTTACTGACTTCTAGGGAAAAAAACTATCCAATTAATTACCTCCATTTCCTCTCCTCTAACTCAACCCTTTGCAATCTAGCTTCCAGTTTCATCACTCAAATGAAATTGCTCCATCCCAAGTTACCAATATCTTCAATCTAAATCTGATGACCTTTTCTAAGCTCTAGTACTTCTGGACCTCTCGTCTACATTTAACACTGGTGCCTATCCCTCTCCCCCAGATACAACTGTCTCCTGGTGCTTGTCATACTACTCTCTGCTGATTCTCCTACCTGTCTAACAAACTCTCCTTGGTCTTCTTTAAAGGCTCATCATCTGTATTATCACTCTTCTCAATTCTGGGAATACCCCCAATGCGGTCTTAGGAACACTATTCTCTCTCTTCTGTGCACTCTAGCTTGGAGTGTCTATGCCAAGGACACCCAAACCTTTATATACAGCCTTAACCTCTTCCCTTAGCTTTATTTCTGCATCATTTATTGAAAATTTCATGTCACAGAGAATATATCATATTCAACATGTACAAAACTGAACTCGTTATCTTCTCCCCTAAACCCAGCCTTCTACCCAATTCCCCTATGTCTGTCAAGGGCACCATCATTCTTTCAAGCTCCCAGTCAGGTTCAAAACCACAGCATTTTACTCAACTTACTTTCTCACTCAACATATCCAATCTAGTTTTCAAATCTTGTCACTTGTACTTCCACCTCTCCCACCTCTGTTCTGTTCTCAGTACTCATGCATCTACCAACTTAACTCAGGTCCTCATTACTTCCTGCCTAGACTACTGCAATGGCCTCCTACCTCAATTTCTCCCCATTCTAATACATCATGCACCCAGCTGCTAAAATCATATTCCTTGAGTGCGTGTCTGACCATTTACTCCCTACTCAGCAAACTACAGTTGTTCTCTGTCGCCTCTAGGATAAAACATAAACTTCTTTCTGTTTTTTAAAACCCTTCAAAACATGGTCCCAAACTTTGTTTCCAACCTTGTTAATCAAGATGCCCTGTATAATCTATTAAATCTTAAAACTTCACTAAGACTTTTGGGCTAGTCAGTGAACATTTATTAAAGCTCCTACTGTGTGCCAGCCATCATGCTAAACAATGGGAATCACAAAGAAAGGCAAAAGACAGTATCCACTCACTCTCAAGGAGCTCACAGTCCAATGCGGGGCACAATATGCAACTATGTACAAACAAGCTATGTATAGGAAAATATGTGTAGGAAAAACTGGGGGAAATCAACAGAGCAAAGGAATTAGAATTAAGGGGAATCAGGAAAGGTTTCCTGTAGAAGGTGGGATTTTGCTGTTCGTCCTTCATTTTTGAAGATCAATGACATCATGATGGCTGATGTTTTTGACTCCAAGGTGAGATTTTAGCTGGGCCATGAAGGAAGCCAGGGAAGCCAAGATGAGAATGCGCTCCCTCTCCTGCACCCTAGGGTTCAGCCAAACTGCCCTTCTCCCTGTTCTTTACACATCTTTCTTTTGCAATGTCTTTCCTCTACGCCCGAAATACTCTTCCTTCTCATCTCAGCCTCAAAGAATATGCTACAGGGTTCTTTCTGAATCATCCCAACTACTACTGCCCTCCCTAACTCCAATGTATTTACTCTGAGTGAGGTCAGTGTTGCTTAGTCTAGAGTACAGGGCTTGGCATCGGGAAGAGACGAGTCCAAATCCTGCTTCTCAGATACTTACTGTGTGACCCTGGGCAAGTCACTTAACATCTAGGCCTCAGTTTACTTATCAGTAATATAGAGATGGTCACAGAATCCACCCGAAACGGTTATAAGAATTCAGTGACATCTTACATATAAAGACTTTGTAAACCTTAAAACTACGTAACTGTTAGCTAGTATTATCTGTATACTTCACTGCAGTTTCAAAAGCCTCTCCTGAACTGATGCCTCTAAGAGCAGAGAAGCCTGGAATGTAGATGTGCTTGCTGGGGGTATGTCTGGGGCCACATTGTGTTTTTTCCCAATAGAATGCAAGCTTCTTGAGAGCAAGGTTTCATTTCTTTGCTGTCTGACACTGGGCAAGTCACTTCTCCCGTGCTTGAAATATTCTTCCTTCTTACTTCAGCCTTATGGGATCCCTTACTTCTGTCAAGACTTCAATTTCCTCATCTGTAAAGTGGGGAAAATGATAGCACCTCTTCCCCAGGGTGGTTGTGAGGATCAAATGAGATCACTGAAAAGTGCCGAGCACAGCACCTGGCACATAGTGAGCCTACATAAATGCTAACCACCACCATCACCATCATCATCACCACAGCAAGTCACAACTTTGGCTGACCTCAGTTTCCTCATCTGTAAAAAAGGGACTGGGGCAGCTAGGTAGCAGTGGATAGAGTGCAGGGCCTGGATTCAGGAAGACCTGAGTTCAAATCTGACCTCGGTCACTAAGTCGGTGACATTGGGCATGTTTGCCTCAGTTTCCTCATTTGTGAAATGAGCTAGAGAAGGAAATGCCAAACCTCTCCAGTATCTTTGCCAAGAAAACCCCAAATGGGGTCATGAAGAGTCAGACAGGGCTGAAAATGACTAAACAACAAAAACCTCCCAGGGCTGCTGAAAGGTGAGATAATTAAAAAGTGCTTTAGCACAGTGCCTGGCACATAGTAGGCACTATATGTTAGCCGCCATCATTATCAAATCAGGCCACAACCTGTTTGCCTCAGTTTCCTAGCCTGTAAAACGGGGATAACAGCACCTACCGGCTTAGCACAGTGCCTGGCACAGAGAGGCGCTACAGAAATGTTAGCTGCTTATTATCTCTGTAGCCCCGGTATTCGGCCACGCGCTTGGTATAGAGTAGGGGCCTACTCAGTGCTGGTGGGCCGAGGCAGTGTGGCCTGGTGGGCAGAGGGCTGGCCTCGGGTTTGGAGAAAGACCCGGGTTCAACACAACGCAGTGGGCTGCTTCACTTTGGTCTCCCAGCTTCAGCCCATACACTACAGGCGCTTAATCAATGCTGGTGATTAACAAAAGGGCGGAAGGGCCTCGGTCTCCGCCCGCCACGCTCGGGGCGGGAGGGAGGGGGTCGGCGAGACAAAACAGAACCGAAAAGCCCAACCCCGAGCTGGGGCCGGGGTCCGGGGCTCGCCCCTCCCCCGCCTTGCCCGCGGGCGCAGGCGCACTGGCCGGCCGGGCCTCCCACACCCACCGGCAGCCTGGTCAGGGCGCTGGCCTCCTCGTCGTCCGCCGGCGTGGCGCCGTGCCCCGGCCTCTCCTTGCCCACCGACTGCCAGAAGCTCCTCCAGCCGCTCAGGAAAGCCGCCTCTAGGCGGCTCCGGTCACTGAGGGGCGACAGAGACCTGCTGGGGCTGCTGCAGCCCGGCTCACTCTCCGCCATGGCGGCCAGCCTGGAGCCCGGCACAGACTTTGGGCCGAGGAGGAGGAGCTCGGGCAGTATTCCAGCGGGTGCCCAGACTGGCCCCCGGCAGGCCCAGCTTCCGGGGGGCGCGCGGGGCGGGGGCGCGCGGGGCGCTTGGCATCGGCGCCGGTGCTGTGCAGCCCTTGGAGTCAAGATTTGGGTTCTAATTTTGGCCCTCTTATCTAATTAGTTACCTGTATGACCTTAGACAAATTCTTAACTCCCCTGTGCCTACATTTCCGTCAACTGTAAAGTGAGGGAGTTAGGTTAGATAACCTCCAAGTTACCTTACATATCTAAACGGGGGTGGGGGGGAGACAGCAGAGACAACACCTGCCCCAGCTCCGGCCCCCTGAGGAAAGAGTCCTAGGGACAGGCTTTGGGACTGGGGTTACTTAGTCATCTCTCTAGGGATTAACCACTGAACGGTAAGATGGGGGACATCGGTTAGGATTCCAAACAACGGAAAACACATTGATGTCGCACATCTCTGGTCCCTGAGGCTGGTGAACAGGTTAAGTTCGGGAGTTCTAAGCTCCAGCCGGGCTGTCAGTCCAGTGTTGGTGCCAGAGGGTGAGCAGGAAGCCCCCAGGCTGCCTGAGGCATTCAGCTGGGCAATGAAGCTGGTCCACGCTTCCATGCGAATCAGTAAGGGGATTTGGCTACACTTTCAGCCTGGGTGAGATTTGGAGATCCAGTCTGGAAAGAAAAGAGGAAAATTATCACACCACATGCTAACCAAAGAGCTATGCAATCTATGGAATCCCTTTTTCTGAGAATGGATAGTATATTGAATAATAAAGTCAAAAGGACTTCTATGTAATCTGGTCCAGCCACCTGCTTTCAAGCAGGGCAATAAACTAAAAATATACACAACTAGTCTGTCCTTGAAAAGCTACTTTATGTTCCAGACTGTACTTTCTTGAGTGGAAAGGGGGCAAGAGTAGTGGTGCTTTGTATCTGTGATTTTACTGGAATGGGGAACTCTTGGTGATGAACCTGACTACAAATATACCAGGACAACTGTAACCCTACACATCCATTCCTTGCCACATCTTTTCACTTCTACCTTCACATCTCCCACTCCCTTCTATTTACATAGCTCCCCCCCACCTTAGTTCAGCACTTCACCTCTTGCCTTGAGACAGCCTCACCACTGACCTCCCTTCCTCAGACCTTCTCACCACCCAAGTCCCTGATTACTCTATTCAACCAGCTCCAGTGGCTTCTGACTGCCTCTAGGACAAAATATACCCCCCTCGGTTTAGCTTTTAAAGCCCTACTTGGACCCAGATGGGTCTGGAGGAGAAAGTGAGGTTGGTGACCTTGCACAGCCCTCCCTCACTCAAATCAGTCAACTGCAAGTCATGTCATCATCTCCCTCATGTCATGGCCCTGTGGTCCTCTTCGAGAACACAGGACAAAGACAAAGCCCTACTCAACATGGCCTCAATCTTTCAGCTTTCATTACACATTACCTCCTCCTCATCCTGCATTTTGTGATCCAGTCAAATTGCCCTCTCTCTGTTCCTCCTCCATCCTCCTACATACCTTTGCACTGGCTGTCACTCAAGCCAGCAATTCACCTTCTCTGTCAGCCCCTCAAGAATCCTCTTTGTTTAAGATGCAGCTGAAGCTCCACCCAAAAGCAGGAAGCTTTTGCTAAATCCCTCAACTGCTAGTGCCCTATGGACCAAACTACTTTGCGTTTTACTACTGTATTTATGTTGCTCGAAGTTTTATATGTACTTGTCTCCCCCATTAGAATGTAAGTCGATTGTTAGTAGAGACCACTTCATTCTTGGTACTCGAAATCTCCAGGGCCTAGCACAGTGTCTGGAATAGGATAGTGCTTCATATTGTTTTAATTATTGTGCCCAAAGCAGATTAAAAGTAGGTAGAGAGAAGGCAGATGAAGTATGATTGGGTGGCTTGGGGTCAGCCATATATGGCAAGCTCCCACCAATCAGCATAGCACACATCTCTCCCCCAGCTTAAAGGTCTGGTAGTGAAAATACATGAGGAAGGCAGGGTGGCTCTGCAGGAAGATGACAGTGAATCATTAAAAACAGTAAATAATTGTAACAAGAACCAGGGCACTTTTCTCATGCAGAATATTTAAAAGACTTATAGGAGCTTCCAACTTTAGAACCAGAGATCAACTAGTCCAACACTTTCTGCAGTTGTAGAAACTGAAACCTAGAGGTTAGCTGATTTAACTTGCCCCAAAGACACATTTTTTAAAGTGGGAGAACCAGAAATACTACTAAATGAAAACAATGCAAGGTATAAATTTAGATCAATCATTCATTCATTTAACAAGCATTTTATTTCGTTCCTCCAAGCCAGGCATAGAGCTAGGAACTAGGCATACAAAGACAAAAATGAAAAATGTCCCTGCCCTCCTGGTATTTATGTTCTATTAGAGTTCTAAAAGTAAAATATTTACAAACTATGTCAAACTCCAAGCAGATAAAGTCATTGTTAATTTATTCTTTCGGAATTCTTGATACTCCAGAATTAATAACAGTACACAATTGTAGGCGTATCACCAAACTCTGTCTATGGCACAAAGCATTTAATAAATGATTCCTGAATGAAGACTGCCTCCAAAGTTCCAAATAGCAACTTATTCATTCATTCATTCAACAAGCAAATACGAAGACAAAAACCAAATAATACCTGTCATAGATGGGTAGAATGTGTAGAGCACGATGTGCACCAAGCCTGGAAAAACAAGACTGAAGGGTTTTAAGTGCCAAATAGAGAAGTTTGCATTTTATCCTAAGGCTAACAGGGAGATGACAAGTGGACCTTCTTGGGTAGTGGAGTGACTTGGTCAGATGTGCTTTAAAAATATGAATTTGGTAGTTACATGGAGGATGGGTTAAATAGAGGAGAGGATTGAGGCAGAGATACCCATTGACTGGATTTAAAAGTCACACAGGAGTTCTCAGCTTATGCAACAGTTGTGAGTGTAACATAAAGTCCCTCATAGTCACAGCAAGTCATTATTTGCCCCACATTTCCAGAAGTCCCCTAGGAATCAGCGCTTTTTAAACTGTGGGTCACAATCCCATATGGAGTTGCGAAAAATTTGGCAACAATAAGAGGTTTCCGAATGAACAACAACCAAAAATTAATTAAAAGTCACACATGTAATAACTCCTAGGTGTTTCTGGCAGCACTTGCCTGTGTTGCATCTCGAAACTTCACGGCAGCGTTGGTTCTGAACACAAAGCAGTTTGCATTGCGCATGTCATCAGGCCCTGCAACATCAACGAATGCTGCCAAAACTCGAAAAGGGGTCAGGAGTGGGAAAAGTTTAAGAAGCCCTGCCCTAGTTAATAACATGCAATGAGCATGGCAGAGGAGATTCATGAAATAGTCCCATAGTCCCTTCATACAGATTGGGAATTTAGGGTCCTCCCTGCTTGTTGCATGTGTGATTTGGGAACATATCCACTTTTGCTGCTTCTTAGTGGTAATAAAGCAGAACATGGAAACCTTAAAAGTTGAAAGTTCTGCTGCATACAAGCTAATTAATGAGAAACTGGGCATCCTGCTTCTGCCTTTAATGTTTCCTTTACCCATTTCTCATGTAGTCACAATGGGAAGAAGGCTTTTTTGTTCTTACAAAATGACAGTTCTGTTTATTACAATAATGCCTTCTTATAGTTACATCAAACTTGTACTTGGATTATTTCACTCCACTTCACAACTGACCTATGATGAGATAGGCAAGTCAGGTAATATTATCCCTATTTTACAGACATGGAAACAGACTCAGAAAAATTAAGTAACTTGCCCAAGAGGTCCTAGTTAATCAGTGGCAGTGCTAAGATTTAAACCTGTTTAGTGTGGCTGCTATTACAACATAGATTTTTACAATGATACCCTATAATCAAAAAATCAGTTGATGAGCTCTCACGGTAATAAGGATGGCAAAGTTCACTAAAAACAGATCAACAAAATCCCCAAATTCAAATCAATAAACATTTATTAAACATCTATTATGTGTAAGACACCATATTAAGTACTGGGGACCAAAAGACAAAAACGAAACAGTTCCTGCCTGCAAGCTTTTATTCTGGAATTGTACAGTGCTAATGCACATACATATATAAGGCAAACCATGGAAGGCAAGAGCATTAAAAACCATGGGGGTTGGGAGGAAAGACAGAGAACATTAACAGGTTTTATGCAAACAATGGTTCCTGAATTGATCCCTGGAGGAAAAGGAGGCTTCTAGAAAGTGGCATTGGGGAAGCAGGGCATGCCTGGGTATGGGGGCAGCTTGTATGAAAAGTCCTGAGACAGATTCTGAAAGCAATTTGGAGTTATGCCCCAATTAAAGTCCTTTGACCCAGTGGTATCTTTACTAGTCATATGCCCCAAAGACATTAAACACAAAAGGACACATATGTACAAAAATATTTTTATCAGCACTTTTTGTAGTAGTAAAGAAGTGAATCTAAGGGGGTATCCTTAAATTCTGGTATAGGAATAGGAATATAATTGTACCAAAGCAAATGACAAAAAGAATGGGTTCATAGAAATCAGGAAGGCTTGTATGAACTGTTATAGAATGAAGTGAGCAGAACCAGAACAATTTATATTACTATAATATCATACAGAAAACCCGTTTTGAAAGACTTAAGAACTCTGAGCAATACAACAACTAACCACAACTCCAGAGTATGGTGATGAAGCACGCTTCCCACTTCCTAAAAAAAAGTGACGAAGTAAAGGTACAAATTGATACACATATATTTTTTCAACATAGCCTGTGTGGATCTGGTTTGATTAACCATACTTATTTGTTACAAGAAAGTGAGGTTTTTTTTTTATTTTGGGGAAATCATATTTACAATTGGAGGAAAGGGGGAGCTAGTTATAGTGATGACAAAAAAATGAAGAAAAGAGGATCAATGAAGCACTGAAGAGAAATGCACAGAAAAGAAAGATGAAGGTTCAAAAGGAGACACCAATTAGCAAGACAGATTTTAAACTATTTGAAGATATCATATGCTTTAAAAAAGGAAGCAAGCAGGACATAAAAAAGATTAATGATTTCATACGCAATCTTGTTTTCTCTTCTTTGTATATGGAAATGCCCATGTCTGTTAACGTTTGTTAAACAGTGTGGAATGAAAGAAATAATTCTTTTAAAAGCTAAGAAAGTACATTAGGAGGACATGGAACATAAATAAGTTTGTGAGAAAACACTTTAGGAAGATGTGAACATAAGTTTGTGAACAGTCAACAGACCAGTTTGGTTGGAGCATAGTGTATTAAGGAAACGGAAAGAAGATGGATGTCAAATATGTTGTGGATATAGAATCAATAAGACTTGGCAACTGGTAGTGTTCATCCTTCATTTTCAAAGAGGACCGCCAACATCACAGGACAGTGTCTTAACTCCTGTGTGAATTGGATTTAAAAGAGGCAGAGTTGCACCAAGTTGTCTGCCTCATTCTCTCTTCTAGTCATTGAAGTTAAGTGGCAAAAAAAAGTCAGGATGAATGGTGATGACCTGGGATGCAGCAGACTACTTGGCGTCTTTGATGTATGATCAACCTACACAACATACAGCCCACACGCCACTCGTGGCCCACCAAAGGATTCTGGACAGCCTACGAAAAATGTAGAGGATGTAAAACAGGCCTATACGCCCGTGGCTGTATGTTGGGCAGGCCCGCTCTAATTGTTCCACAGCATCTGCCTTTAGCTGCCTTCACGGCTGTTACAAAAAATTGTTCTCATCTGCCCATTCTGCATGGGGTTCATCTGTTTGGGATAGACATCCCCCTAACTCACCAACAGGCCAATGGGTTTGAGACCTGTTACTGCTGCACATGCTACAGCTTCTTGGCATCACAGATTAGAGTTGGGTGACACCAAAAGTGGATAAACATCCCTAAAAAGGGCTTGGCAAGCCCTCACACCAGAGGTGCTAGTCCTCCTTGATCAACCCATACGCTAGTAGGGGTGAGGGAGAGGGAAGACTAAAGAATGGCCTTTAAGGTTATGAACCTTAGCAACCAGGAAGATGGCGATAACCTCACACAACTTCAGAAGCATGGAATAGATGGGATTTTGGTGAAAAGCAGTGGGAAGAAGAAGACAGAAAACTTATCATACCCTCAAAAAGCTAAATAAGATACTATCAGATTCTTAGCCATGAGGTATTTGGAGGCTTTCCCATTCAAATTCAGAGTACACTGAACTCTCTTTTAGAAGTAAGAAATATTCAACAATTCACATACATAATCAGATTGTCATTTGAGATGTTATTTCAGAAGTTTAAAATTTTTTAAAAATCAAATGATGGTTGATAGCTTAACAGAGGAAAAAAAATCTGTAACCCTACTACACTATATAATAGGATCTAAAATTGCATTAATTCAGAATCAGCAAGTCTTATTTTTCAGAGTTCTTGAAAAATGTATCTTGTTGTGGTAAAAAAGGAAAAATTAGCAAAGGTAAGAATGTACTAGTGATGGCAATGTTTGAAGAAGTCTAGTATTTCCTTTGCATTTGTGGTATTCCATGATTGTCCTTTCAGGGGTCCTTCACAAATAGATATATACTTTCTTAAAATCTTTTCTCCTATTTCTCGAAAATCCAAGGAATCTTTGAGTGGAATGATGCTTGTCCCAGGTCCATTAGTGTCTACATCACAATTTTCTGGCTCTTCATTTACACAATACTTCAGTCCCCAATAACACATTTCTCCACTGTACATCATGGCCAGCAAATGAGTGTCACTGAACACACCTAGAAAAATCATTTAGGTTGAGATTACAATTACAAAATTAAATTTTAAAATATTTCCTTAAAGCTTTCTGTAACAGCCTCTCTATTTTTAGTTCTTCCCATGTACAACAAAACTTCAAATAACCACAACTTGATCAATCAGATAGTCGGCTAAATGGCAGTCTTTTGTCTCTATTTCATTTTTGGAAAATGTATGCCACAATACAACAAACTGCAAGAGCTACATGTTTTTATGAAATTTCCAAAATACACAAAGTTCATCCCAAAATCATACATTTTCCTTCTGCAACACATTATGCATTACACAAGTGTTAAAAATCATGACTTAGAAGCATTTCAAGATTTTCCATAGGAAAAAAAAAACATTTTTGCCATGTCTAGTATACTTTATTGATTATGGCAATAAAATGCATTAAAACATTTTAGAAATGTTTTCAGCTAAGGTTGATGAAACAATAACAAGTTTCTAAATTAACCAGAATATCCCAATTACTGAATCTAGATAAAGTTTTCAAGTATAATTTAACCATCATTAATAATAAAGGCTTGATGAATTATAAGGAGATGAAATGTGGTTAAAAAAACATTTAATAAGTACCAACTATGTACAAAACACAATGAAAGGCTCTAGGTGTATAAGACAAAAACAAATTAGTCTCTGCTTTCAGGTTATATCCTATTAAAAGGATAGAACATATACAGAGATGAGTAATAAATGGTAATTTGAGCAGAGAGAGCACTAATAACTGAGGGGATTGGGGAAGGCTTCAGAGAAAGTGGCACCTTAAAGGAAGACAGATAGGAAGAAGTACATGTCAGACAGGCGATGTTTGTAGGGGCAGAGAAGGAGCCAGTAGAGATGGAGAGACTGAAGATGAAAGAAGGAATGATTGATTGGGCAGTCACCTAGAGGCAAGAGATATGATGAAGTGGAGAAGAGAGCCTTGGCAAGGAGGACCACTTCTTCTTAAGAGACTAAAGCAAAGGAAAAGAGACACAGAGGGATTAAAAACCAGAGAGATTACAGAGATGGTAATGGATGGGAGGCAAGATCACTTACTGGGATGGGAAGAGAAAAAAGTATTTAAAGAACGGGCTTAGTATAGTCACTACAGGGAGAACTACAGAGGTCCCATCAGGGAAGAATAAAAGGATCTCTACGAAACACAGAGGACCCAATGGAGATTACACAACGTAAAGCTGCAGCAGACCCACAGTGACTTCCTCGAGTAGTATTCAAGGGGAAGGCAGATGGTAGAGAGGACTGTGGGTTGCAAACCGACATTAGGGGGTCCAACAGTAGAGTAATATAGTACATAGTTAACCTGTTAGGTATAGATAGGATCAATAAGGTGAAGAGAGGAATGTAAGACCAGAAGAGAGGTGATGGACAAAAAGAAAAGGGAATTACAGTGGGACTACAGGCTGAAGTAAGGTTGAAGAATAAGCTTATGAAGAGGAAAGCAAATGAAGATGGAGGGATAGGGGACTGTGGTCTGAGGGGAATCTTCAGAGTTCAGGAACATGAAAATGGCACAGCCTGGGAAGGTGGTGAGCTCTAAAGTAGGATCACCTACATAGGTGGCTGAGGTGAAATAAAGATATAGGTCCTATAAACTGAATTAACCATTTGGACGCAGCAAATTTGAAAGATTCATGACTTCATCATTGCAATACAGACTACATCTTCCTCAGAGCTAAGCAGGCAAGCCACAAGTTGTGGTGTCAAATGAGGCACCTCCTAATAGGCTTCTCTGATACTAGACTGGTTCTCTAGCAGTCTTCTGGTAGAGCCTTTGAAAAGCTAAGGACTCCTCCATGCATCGACGAGGCACTGAACAGGATTGTACTGGAGGCAAAGGAACTAAAACACAGTAAATAGAATATTTTACTTTACCTTAAAATAGATAGACAGGATATTCTCAATGCGGAAGTTAAATGACTTGCCCTGTTCACATACCCTAGCAAGTATCTGAGCTACAACTTTTCCATAAAAGGAGTAAAATCCTTTTGAAAAAGTACTATCATTAGCTTTCTCAGTTAACTGTTAGGCAGTTAAAGGTAAAGCTCTCTTAAAGATTTCTGATCTTAGACAACATCACAGAATGTAATAAAGACAAATGAAATTTAATGTACTTTGAACTTGGGAATCTTAACTTCAGATGAAAATCTATTTTTATACAATGATAAATCAAGAAATAATCATTCACTTGAAATGGAGGACAATAAAGTCTGGTTATAAAAAATTGTTATGCCTTGCAGAGAATTGCCAATAGTTTGAAAGATACAATTTATTAAGTATTATTCCAAATTCACAATGTGTATAGTAACATTCTAAGAATTGATGGTGACTGCTGAGACTCAGTTTCCTCATCTATACAATAGGATGTAGCCAGTCCCAGGTACCTTACACCAAATTGTAATGAGAGCAATACTTTGAAAACCATAAAGTTCTAGATACATGTGAGCTATCATTATTATAAAAATAACTTACTAAAGTTAGTGTAAAAGGAATCTAATTCATCCTACTTTCCCTTCTTTAATGGGAAATTCCATACATCTGATCTAAATATCTAGTTCTCACGGTTTAAGAGAACCATTTATAATTTCACAGATTTCTCACATTATGAGAAACCTCTCATCTTCAGCTAAATTCTAAGAAAAAATAAACTTTTCACATCTCACATTTAAGCCTAACTTTAGACATCTGGTTCACCGTGAAATCCAAAAATGTAGTATCGCAGAATTTTTAAATTTTAAATAAACACATAAAGATCAGGTTACCTTCACTAAGTAACTTAGCTGTGTCCATGTCTTGAAAAGAAACGTCTTCATTCAGGTGAAGAGGGCATCGAAAATTAAACATCTTCAGGAGATAACTGATTCCGTCAATGAGGCACTGAAGGAAAGTAGAGAATTGTATAATATATGCAAAGTCACTAAAACTTTTTAGATATTAACTTTGGTTCATGCTCAAAGTCATCATGTCACTGCTCCAAACGTCCATGATATAACAGAAAAACAGCCATGGCAATTACTGAAAAAAAGTTAATACTTCTATCAACAAAAAGGCTACACCCAGCAAGATTGAATTCTGTTGAATCAACAAACTTTGTACATACTGACTTCCTGGATTTATGGCTAGGTCAGATCCTTTCCAGATAACTGTTTCTAAATATACATAACAATTAAATGAATATCAATGCCTTAGGCATCAAAGCAACAAGTACCCAGGAAACATGTTTGTTCACAATGCAAGATTTGACACAACACTTGGCATATTCCTTAAATAAGCAAAACCACACAATCCTAGGGCTGGAAAAGACAATGAGGTCCCCAAATAAAGTTCTTTCACTATCCTTCCCCCTCCACATATGACCAATCTAGTTGAAAAAACATTTACTCTGCATTCCATCAACCTCCATAAAAAAACAATGTAAATATTTAAATGTCAGAAAATTATTTTATTGCCAATCTAAATCTTGATTGTTGTAGTACAAGCCTGCTTCTTTTCTTCTGTTAGAACCAATAGATAGAACTGTAAAAATGGATAAAGCTTATTAACCAAATATGCTTTGGCCTGACCAAATACGGGCAAAAAGATTGATAAATTTAACTTAAAATTGAGAAAAAAGAAGTGTTCTTGAAAGCAACAATCAACATATCCATAATGACAGATACCTCTTTACCTTTTTAAACACATCTCTCTTTGCTGATTGCCATTCTTCCCTTGCTCTCACAGTATGGCAATACATATAGAGTAGGGCTCCTCTTCTCCAATAAAGGCATTCTAGTAGTTCTGTCCCAAGCATATCAGAGTGCTGAAAGCAAAACATTACTGAACGGAGAAATTTTAGTTTTCACACAGCTTACAAATTTAAAAAAAAATAATCAACTGAGTTATAAATCAACATTTCTAACTCATAAGATTAAATATGCAAAAATCCATTTTACACAATGGTAAAATAGGGAGTTCACTTTAAAGAAGAATTCCTCTTATTAAAATATTAAGAGTAAGTTTCCCTAGGATAGCTTTTTTTCCAAATTAATTTGCCAATGAAATACTTTGGGACCTGAAATATGTTGAGAGCCTATAAATGCTGATGCAAGAGGTCTGGGAGAATGCATTATCCCTGATCTAAAAGCAGGATCAGTAGAATTAGTTTAAAGAGTCTATTTCCATACATGCCCTTTCCCTATGAAATATTAATTGGGAAAATATCACTAGTATAAGCACTTTCTTATAGAACTGTTATTTACAAAGAACAGAACACCAACTGAGTGCAATGCAGTTAGAGAAACCTCCTTATGAATTTAAAATATACTTGTGTGTCATCAACTTTAGTCAACTTCTCAGGAATTCCTCTCTTCCCTAAAATATGGTGTATTACAATGGTATATTTATTCCAGTTCCACGAAATAAAGAAATGAACCAAACATGAAATGAGATATGTGATCCAAAAAACTTGAAGACAAAAAATTTTTTAACAAATTAAATCAAATTTAAAGGGAACTTGAGAGGCAGTATGGTTTAGTGGATAAAGCATCAGAATTGGCATCAGGAAGACTTGGGTTCAAATTCAGCCTCAGACAATAGCTATGTGACCTTGGACAAATCCCTCCACTACTCGAGGTATTTCCTCATCTATAAAATGAGGGTTGTCCTTGAGAACCTCTGAATTCCTTTTTAGCTCTACATGTATGACTTTCTAATGATCCTTTGAAAAATGAAGTCTTACTGTTTAAAAGAATCTATTATGAACAATCCTTTTGTGATGGGATTAGAACATCACCCCCAAACTTACAGTTTTATGAACTTGTTTTTTTAAAATATTTACTTTATTTAACATATTTAGTTTTCAGCATTGATTTTCACAAGAGATTGAATTACAAATTTTCTCCCCATTTCTACCCTCCCATCCACTCTAAGATGGCATATATTCTGGTTGCCCCGTTCCCCAGTCAGCCCTCCCATCTGTCACCCCACTCCCCTCCCATCGCCCTTTCCCTTCTTCTCTTGTAGGGCAAGATAAACTTCTACACCCCATTGCCTGTGTATCTTATTTCCTAGTTGCATGCAAAAACTTTTTTTGTTGTTGTTTTTGAATGTCTGTTTTTAAAACTTTGAGTTCCAAATTCTCTTTCCTCTTCCCTCCCCACCCACCCTCCCTAAGAAGGCAAGCAATTAAACATAGGCCACATGCGTATAATTAAGTAAAATCCTTCCACAATACTCAAGTTGTGAAAGATTAACTGTTTTTATCCTTCCTAACCTATCCCCCTTTACTGAATTTTCTCCCTTGACCCTGTCCCTTTTTGAAAGTGTTTCATTACCTCCTCGCCCTGTCTGCCCTCCCTTCTATCGTCCCCCCTTTTTTATCGTCTTCTTCCTTCTTTCCGGTGGGGTAAGAAACCCAATTGAGTGCATATGGTATTCCCTCCTCTGGTCAAATCTGATGAGAGCAAGATTTACTCATTCTTCCTCACCTACCCCCTCTTCCCTTCCTAGAGAACTGCTTTTTCTTGCCACTTTTACGTGAGATAATTTACCCCATTCTATCTCTCCCTTTCTCCCTCTCTCAATATATTTCCTCTTATCCCTTAATTTGATTTTATTTTTTTAGATACCATCCCTTCATATTCAACTCACCCTGTACCCTCTGTCTATATATATACACCTAAATATATACATACATATATATATATATATATATAGGCATACACATATATATATATGCATATTTCTTTCAGCTACTGTGATACTAAGGTCTCATGGATCATACACATCATCTTTCCATGTAGGCATGTAAACAAAACAGTTCAACTTTAGTAAGTCCCTTATGATTTCTCTTTCTTGTTTACATTTGCATGCTTCTCATGATTCTTGTGTTTGAAAGTCAAATTTTCTATTCAGCTCTGGTCTTTTCACTGAGAAAGCTTGAAAGTCCTCTATTTTATTGAAAATCCATATTTTGCCTTAGAGCATGACACTCAGTTTTGCTGGGTAGGTGATTCTTGGTTTTAATCCTAGTTCCATTGACCTCTGGAATATCGTATCGTATTCCAAGCCCTTTGATCCCTTAATGTGGAAGCTGCTAGATCCTGTGTTATCCTGATTGTTATTCCACAATACTCAAATTGTTTCTTTCTGGCTGCTTGCAGTATATTCTCCTTGACCTGGGAGCTCTGGAATTTGGTGACAATATTCCTAGGAGTTTTCTTTTTGGGATCTTTTTGAGGAGGCAATCTGTGGATTCTTTTAATTTCTATTTTACCCTCTGGCCCTAGAATATCAGGGCAATTCTCCTTGATAATTTCTTGAAAGATGATATCTAGGCTCTTTTTTTGATCATGGCTTTCAGGTAGTCCAATAATTTTTATTTATTTTTTTTGGAAGGGCAATGGGGTTAAGTGACTTGCCCAAGGTCACACAGCTAGTATATGTGTCAAGTGTTTGAAGCCGGATTTGAACTCAAGGTCCTCCTGACTCTAGGGCCAGTGCTCTACTCACTGCACCACCTAGCTGCCCCTGTCCAATAATTTTTAAATGATCTCTCCTGGATCTATTTTCCAGGTCAGTGGTTTTTCCAATGAGATATTTCACATTGTCTTCCACTTTTTCATTCCTTTGGTTCTGTTTTATAATATCTTGATTTCTCATCAAGTCACTAGCTTCCACTTGCTCCAATCTCATTTTTAAGGTAGTATTTTCTTCAGTGGTCTTTTGGACCTCCTTTTCCATTTGGCTTTCAAGACATTCTTCTCCTCATTGGCTTTTTGGAGCTCTTTTGCCATTTGAGTTAGTCTATTTTTTAAGGTGTTGGTTTTCTTCAATATTTTTTTCCATATTTTTTTGGGTCTCCTTTAGCAAGTTATTGACTTGTTTTTCTTGCATCCTTCTCATTTCTCGTCCCAATTTTTCCTCTACTTCTCTAACTTGCTTTTCCAAATCCTTTTTGAGCTCTTCCATGGCCTGAGACCAGTTCATGTTTTTCTTGGAGGCTTCTGACTTTGTTGACTTCTTCTGGCTGTATGTTTTGGTCTTCTTTGTCACCAAAGAAAGATTCCAAAGTCTGTGACTGAATCTGAGTGCGTTTTCGCTGCCTGGCCATGTTTCCAGCCAACTTACTTGACCCATGAGTTTTTTGGGGGGTATGACTGCTTGTAGAGCAAAGAGTACTTTGTTCCAAGCTTGAGGGGATGCGCCGTTGATTTCAGAGCTATTTCTATATAGTCAGCTCTGCCACCCCAGCACTCCTCCTTCCTCAAGAACCACCAACCCAGACCTGACACAAATCTTCAGCAGGCTCTGCACTGCTGCTCTGATCTGCCACTTAATTCCTCCCACCATGTGGGCCTGGGGCGGGAAGTAACTGCAGCTGTAGCTCTGTAGCTGCACCACCCCCGCTGCCCCTGGGGTGGTGGCTGAACCTCGAACTCTGTCCCCTGCAGCTTTTCCCACTAACCTTCTCTGTTGTCTTTGGTGTTTGTGGGTTGAGAAGTCTGGTAACTGCCACAGTTCATTGATTCAGGGCGCTAGGGCCTATTCTGCCCGGCTCCTGGTCTGGTTGGTCCTGCTGCCACCCATGCTGGGCTCCGCTCTCCTCCGCCCCCAGCTCCGAGCGATAGACCTCATCCAGCGACCATCCAGGCTGTCCTCGTCTGGATCCCTGCTTCCCTCTGCTATTCTGTGGGTTCTGCAGTTCTAGAATTTGTTCAGAGCTATTTTTTATAGGTTTTTGGAGGGACCTGGTGGGGAGCTCACGCAAGTCCCTGCTTTCTAGCTGCCATCTTGGCTCTGCCAAATTTAAGTTTTTATAACAGATGAATTTTGCTAAAGGTTTAAGAAAACCCTGACATTCCTATATCAGCTATAAAAAGGCATTCAAATAAAGTAGTATTGAAAAGGAAACCATTAATTAACATTCTTTGTGAGAAAATAATTTTGCAAAAAAGTGAATACTCATGTTTTTAAAAATTAAGACATTGTTCTAATGCATTTTTATTATATTAATATTCTAAAACATATGTGTAAAATATAAAAATAAGAAACTTGTATAATCAGTTTGCAACTTTCTTTTACTCTTTTTTTCTTAGCATTTTAGAGGTTTTTGTTTTTTTTTAATTTAACTTTAATTTTTTTTCCTGGTTAACAAACCTTTATTTTCTCTCCTCACTGCCACCCACCACCCAATAATAAAAATAAGTAAAAATAAAACTCCTATGTATTCAATAATATATATTCAAGTCAAACAAATTCGTACATTGGCCACGTCCAAAAATACATTCCTGACTTCATATTTTTAGTCCATCATGTCTCTGGTAGGAGATGGGCACAGTGCTCCAGCTTTGGTCCTCTGGAATCATGTTTTGTCACTGCACTGATAGAGTTCTAAAATCTTTCATGTTGTTTTTATCATTTAGTTGTCATCGTATAAACGGTTTTCCTAGTTCTGCTCACTTTGATCTCTACCAATTCACAGAAGTCTTCTAGGTGGCAACTAAGTGACACAGAGGACAAAGTTCTTGACCTGGAGTCAGGAAGACCCTGAGTTCAAGCCCTGCCTCAGACACTTTAGGGCTGTGTGACTGGGCAAGTCACTAATCCTCCCTAAATCTCAATTTCCTCATCTGTAAAATAAGGATATTAATAGCATGTACCTTTAAAGGTTATTATTAGAAATAAATGAGGTAATATGTAATATATGTATCCATTGAGGACCTTAAAGCAGAATCTAAATACTCTCCATATTATTATAGGGACACTATTCAGTTCTTCATATCTAATGGCTTAATAAACTTCAATTGCATTCATATATCATACTTTGTTTAGCCATCACCCATTAGGTGGTCACCCCCTTAGTTTCCAGTTTTTTGCTATTATTACAAAAAGAGTGGCTATAGATATTTTTTTACATATGGGTCCTTTTCCTCCTTTGATCTCTTTGAGGTATTGGCCTAGTAATGGTATTGCTGGGTTAAAGGGTATATACACTATAGTGACTCTTTGGGCAGTTTCAAATTTCTTTCAAAAATGGTTAGAGTGATTCACAATTCCATCAACAGTATATTAGTGTGTCTGTACATCCCCAGACCTTCCAGTATTTTCCATTCTCCTATTTTATCATCTTTGCCAATTTGATGGGTATGAGGTAAAATTTCAGAGTCCTTATAATGTTGATTTCTCAAATTATTAGTGATTTGGAGCATTTTTCATATAATTTTCCAATAGCCTGGATTTCTTCCTTTGAAAATTGCCTGTTCATATCCTTTAACCATTGAGCTATTAGGGAATGGCTCCTAGTCTTACAAATTTCAATCAGTTCTTTACATATCTTGGATAGGATATCTTTATCAGAACTTGCTACAAAGATTTTTTTCCCATTACTTGTTCCTCTTCCAACTTTAATTGTACTGGTTTTGTTTGTATAAAAGGGTTTTAATTTTATTTAATCAAAATCATCAATTTTATATTCTACGATCTTTTCTTTTTTAAAAAATTTATTTATTTAACATATTTAGTTTTCAGCATTGGTTTTCACAAGAGTTTGAATTACAAATTTTCTCCCCATTTCTACCCTCCCCCCCCCCACTCCAAGACGGCGTATATTCAGGTTGCCCTGTTCCCCAGTCAGCCCTCCCTTCTGTCACCCCACACCCCTCCCATCCCCTTTTCCCTTCCTTTCTTGTAGGGCAAGATAAATTTCTACGCCCCATTGCCTGTGTATCTTATTTTCTAGTTGCATGCAAAAAAAATTTTTTTTTTGTTTTTGAACATCTGTTTTTAAAAACTTTGGGTTCCAAATTCTACCCCCTCCTCCCTTCCCACCTACCCTCCCTAAGAAGTCAAGCAATTCAACATAGGCCACATGCGTATCATTATGGATAACCCTTCCACAATACTCATGTTGTGAAAGACTAACTATATTTTGCTCCTTCCCAACCCATCCCCCTTTATTGAATTTTCTCCCTTGACCCTGTCCCCTTTTGAAAGTGTTTCTTCTTGATTACCTCCACCCCCATCTGCCCTCCCCTCCATCATCCCCCCCTTTATCTTCTTCCCTCTTCTTTCCTGTGGGGTAAGATACCCAATTGGATATGTATGGTATTCCCTCCTCAGGCCAAATCTGATGAGAGCAAGATTCACTCATTCCCCCCTCACCTGCCCTCTCCCCTCCTCCCACAGAACTGCTTCCTCTTGCCACCTTTATGCGAGATAATCCACCCCATTCTATCTCTCCCTATCTCCCTCTCTCAATATGTTCCTCTCTCATCCCTTAATTTGATTTTATTTCTTTTAGATATCTTCATCTTCAAGTCACCCTGTGTCCGCTCTCTCTCTCTCTCTCTCTTTATATATATATATATATATATACACACACATATATACATACATACACATTCACTTATATATATATACACACACACATAGATATATACATACATACACATTCACTTATATATATATATATATACATAAACATATATACATATATGCATATTCCCTTCAGCTACCCTAATACTGAGGTCTCATGAATCATACACATCATCCTTCCATGTAGGAATGTAAACAAAACAGTTCAACTTCAGTAAGTCCCTTGCAATTTCTTTTTCTTGTTTTTTTCTTGATTACCTTTTCATGCTTCTCATGATTCTTGTGTTTGAAAGTCAAATTTTCTATTCAGTTCTGGTCTTTTCACTGAGAAAGCTTGAAAGTCCTCTATTTTATTAAAAATCCATATTTTGCCTTGGAGCATGATACTCAGTTTTGCTGGGTAGGTGATTCTTGGTTTTAATCCTAGCTCCATTGACCTCCGGAATTTTGTATTCCAAGCCCTTTGATCTCTTAATGTAGAAGCTGCCAGATCTTGAGTTATTCTGACTGGGTTTCCACAATATTCAAATTGTTTCTTTCTGGCTGCTTGCAGTATTTTCTCCTTGATCTGGGAGCTCTGGAATTTGGCAACAATATTCCTAGGAGATTTCTTTTTGGGATCTATTTGAGGAGGCGATCGATGGATTCTTTCAATTTCTATTTTGCCCTGTGGCTCTAGAATATCAGGGCAGTTCTCCTTGATAATTTCTTGAAAGATGATATCTATGCTCTATTTTCATCATGGCTTTCAGGTAGTCCAATAATTTTTAAATTATCTCTCCTGGATCTATTTTCCAGGTCAGTGGTTTTTCGAGTGAGATATTTCACATTGTCTTCCATTTTTTCATTCCTTTGGTTCTGTTTTATAATATCTTGATTTCTCATCAAGTCACTAGCTTCCACTTGCTCCAATCTAATTTTTAAAGCAGTATTTTCTTCAGTGGTCTTTTGGACCTCCTTTTCCATTTGGCTAATTCTGCCTTTCAAGGCGTTCTCCTCCTCATTGGCTTTTTGGAGCTCTTTTGACATTTGAGTTAGTCTATTTTTTTTAAGGTGTTGTTTTCTTCAGTGTATTTTTCAGTATTTTTTGGGGTCTCCTTTAGCAAGTCATTGACTTGTTTTTCATGGTTTTCTTGCATCCTTCTCATTTCTCTTCCCAATTTTTCTTCTACTTCTCTAACTTGCTTTTCCAAATCTTTTTTGAGCTCTTCCATGGCCTGGGACCAGTTCATGTTTTTCTTGGAGGTTTCTGTTGTAGGTTCTTTGACTTTGTTAACTTCTTCTGTCTGTGTGTTTTGGTCTTCTTTGTCACCAAAGAAAGAATCCAAAGTCTGAGACTGAATCTGGGTGCGTTTTCACTGTCTGGCCATATTCCCAACCAACTAACTTGACCCTTGAGTTTTTCAGCGGGGTATGACTGCTTGTAGACTAAAGAGTTCTGTGTTCCACATTTGGGGGGGAGGTGCCAGCTCTGCCACACCAGCACTGCTCCTTCCCCAAGAACCCCCAACACAGACTGGGCTGTGCACTCCTGCTCTGACCTGCCACTTAATTCCTCACACCAGTTGGGCCTGGGGCCAGAAGCAACAACAGATGTAGCCGCCCCACCTCCGCTGCCCCCGGGGCTGGGAGCCGAACCGCAAACTCTTTCCACTCCTGCAGCTTTTCCCACTGACCTTCTCCGCTGTCTTTGGTGTTTGTGGGTTGAGAAGTTTGGTAACTGCCGCAGCTCAGTGATTCAGGGCACTAGGGCCCGCTCCGCCGGGCTCCTGGTCTGGTTGGTCCTGCTGCTCACGCTGGGCTCTGCTCAGCTCCCAGCTCCCAGCTCCGTGTGGGATAGACCTCACCCAGAGACCATCCAGGCTGTCTTGGGCTGGAGCCCTGCTTCTCTCTGCTGTTTTGTGGGCTCTGCCATTCTAGAATTGGTTCAGAGCCATTTTTTATAGGTTTTTGGGGGAACTCGTCAGGGAGGTCACGCTGGTCCCTGCTTTCCAGCTGCCATCTTGGCTCCGCCCCATCTACAATCTTTTCTATTCTTTTTAGGGGGAGCAATGTACTTTTCCTACCTCTAGATAAGAAAAGTAGTTTCTTCCTTGTTCCTCTAATTTCCTTATATTAGCACGTTTTTGTCAAAGTCATGTATTGATGTGGACTTATCTTGGGGTGAAATATTGGTTTAGATCTAATTTTTTTCAAACTGATTTACAATTTTCCCAGTAATTTTTGTCAAATATTGAATTCTTACCCCAATAACCAGGTTCTAGGAGTTTATCCAACACTCTGCTACTCTGTTTTTGTATGTTACATACCTACTCTGCTCTGCTAACCAATCTCTCTAGATTTTAACTATTACCAAATCATTTTGATAAATATTGCTTTGCAGTATAATTTGAGGTTTGATATGGTCTTCCTGTTCAACCATTACTCAAGACAGGATACATATCATAGGGTAAGAATAATAAAATTGAAGGATTATCCATGTTCCAATATAATCCAGAGTAGTTCTATACTCACTTTTGGATGCAGATTACTTTCTTTAACTAAAACTTCTGGTTCAGAAAGAATAGTGATTAAGTCCTTTACTTTCTGTAAAGAAGTGTCTTCTGGAAAATCTTCATCTACCAGCTTATTCTCTTCAAAATATGTCATGTCCAATATAGCCTGGAAAAAAGGTGGGGGCGGGGAGGGGAGAGAGAAGGTATTTAAATAGGTGTTCAAACCCAAAGGGATGACTTTTACACAATATGAGTTGGTAACTGTTAAGGAGAAGACTTAAGCAAAGACAAATGGAGCTAAGGTACTAGGCAGAGAGCTAGTAAAGAAAAAACATGGAAATAATTTTCCCCTGACGCAGCTATGCAAGCTCCTTTTAACCTTCCTGAGAAATGAGCTTTACCCCATAAAAAGTTCAGTACAACAAACATTCTGTTCCTATTATGTATAAGTAGTGACTGCACTAGGAAAGATATGAACTCAAGTGGTCCCTACATCCATGGATATTTAGTTTATTGAAGAACAGGACCCATGTAAATATCAGCATTATAAAGTAATATCTGAAAGCTACCAGAGAGGTTTTTACTCTAAGCTCTTCATTTCAATATCTAACCTTTCCAGTGATGGGCTAGAGATGCCACTTCCCACCACCTTGTGGGTTCATCCACAACTCTAAACTTTATAAGAAGGTATTAAGAAATGAGTAAGTCCTGATACCAACCATGGAAGTAGAGGATCCAAAATCCAATACAGAGCCCTCTGGGAGTGAAGCTGATAACGATGAGGACTATGAAGAGTGGAAGCCAAAAAAACTGGTCAAAAGTTCCAAGAAGAGCGTGCAAGGGTGCTCCTGCAAAGGCTGCTGCAGAAACGAACAGTATGGGTGCAGGAAGCAGAAGGCAGGCTGCGGAGAAGCCTATAGCTGTGACCCTGCAAAGTGCAGGAACCAGCAAAAGCAAGTGGATACATCTAGCAGTACAGAAAATATGCAGGACTCTGAAGTCTCCTTCAAGCTGTAGGATCCCTCAGAAGTGACCCCAGGACTAAACTTCTTCAAGCCCATCTGTGCTACTCCCAATAGCAAGATCTTTCAAGAGATGTATGATGCAGGCCAGGTGCCATCAGTCACGAAGTTAAAGAATCAGACTCCTTCCCCTGCCCCTCTAGGGACTGGCCCAACAGCTCCCTTCCAGGAGAACAAGGCCCCCTGGGAGAAGAAGCAGCGAGTTCTCAGCAGCACCACTAGTTTCTTCTCTGGCTGAAATGAGGAGGCAGTGAGGAGGAGGCAGCCCTCTAAATTAGAGGCACCTGCTGCCCCAGACAAGCCTGGAAGGTGCTTCATGCTGCTTTAGAGGTTGCTGAGAGAGGAGGCTTTTAGTGACTGTTTTGGATTTCTGGTTATTTGTGGGGTAATAAAGAAGTTGTTCCCTTCTCCTCCACTTCCCCCCATCTTCCTTCTCTCCAAGTGCTACCTCAGTTGTGAGCTGGCTGCCTAGAACTGTCAAGCCCTGAGGCATTCCCCAAACACCGAAAAGTCCCTCCTCACACTTGTCGATCTGTCAGCTGAGAAGGTTCCCCTTTCCAGGATTTATTGGTGCCACCCGAATCAATGAAGTGTCTGCTTCATCCCAAGAAGGTGACTGGGATGAGGCCTTGTTGGCAGTCTTGACCTAAGGGTAAGTCTGGCTTACGTTAGAGGCATGGGTCCAGGTTCTACAATGAGACATGGACAGGTCCTGCCCTGCTGTTTTAGTAGGAATAGAGATCCTTGGTCTTTATGCTCTTGTTAATGACACTTTGTTAATATTGTGTGAATAAATAAACTTTGCAATCTTTAAAAAAAGAAATGAGTAAATGTCTATGTGTGCCTTTGCACATCAAGACTGATTAAGTTTCTTAGTTAATGGTTCTCTGCTTTTGGTTATGGTTCTCTCTCTAAAGAAATCTTTGAAAACTGTAATTCTGCATCCATTGATTATCTGTTGTAATCTCTTCCACCTCTGGTCTCACTTTTCATAGGATTCTAGACTTAGCACTGCATGGAACCTTAGAAGACTATGTAAGTCCAACCGGTCATATTAAAATCCAGGGTTCTTTCCTTTACACTCTCAGATCATTTTGATTTGGGTAGCATTAATTTTAATCTCTCTCCCCTCTTCTCTCTCTCCCTGTTTTTTTTTTCTTTCTTTTTTTCTATCACTGCCTCTCTCCTTTTCAGGAAAGGATCTGAATATAAGGAGAAATGTAAAGTTCTAAATTTTAGTCAAGATTTGGACAGTTCGGTCTTTAATGAAACATTTTATCTGTGATTATTTTACTTAAAAGAAAAATATTTTGAATTAAAACTGAAACAAATACTTATATTTAGATAATTACTGTATATCTTCCTGTTTACGCATACACAGGTGAGAACTGTCTCCACTTTCTCGTTACCCATTTATTCCTCAGTCCCTTGCAATCAAGCTTCCATTTCAGTGAAACTGCTACCAAAAGAAAACTGGTGACCTCTTAATTGCAAAACCAATGGCCTCTGCTGAAGCTTCACCCTCCTTGACCCTCATGTAGCTTTTGACCCCCATGACTATCCCCAAATCCTGGATACTATTTCTTCCCCTTGACTTCTATGGTCCTCATCTCAACGATCTAACTATTTCTTCTTGAACTCCCTTTACTGGTTCATTCTCTTCCACCTTTTCCCAAAATACAGGTGTTCCCCCAAGGCTCTGAGCTGGGCTCTCTTCTCTTCCTTTAAAAAAAATCAATATTCTTTTGACACAACAGTCGCTTCTCAACAAACACCATAAAACATCTTCCTTGAAGACAATTAAACAATCCTCCCACATAGCATGATAGCTACCTACATAGTATGTATCACTTTCCAACCATCAATAGAAGATATATTTACCTATGCCTCAAAACTTCCAAACTGAATGTTCCCTAACCCTATTTCTACTGTTGACACTGCCACCACTCTCTGAAGCTTAAAACCCAAGATATCTTGGGCATTCTTTACCTCACTACATCTGCACCTGTTAAGCCTTGTCAATTCTATCACCACAGCTCTCCCACCTGTACTCTTCTCTCTAACCACAAAACCACGACCCAGTTTTAGGTCCTCCCTCATACTTCTCATCTGGGCTCTTTCAAACATCTCCTAACTGATTTTGTTGCTTCCAGGTGTCATCCCGTAGCTTTAATCTTTCTTTACTACAGATGCCAAAATAATCTTCCTAACGCTAAAAATTCTAATATACGTCACTTTCTTGTTAAATTCATTCATTAGTTCTATTGCCTAAACTCTTTAGCCTAACATTTAAGGCTTTCTATTATCTGGTTTCAACCTACCTCTCCGGTCTTACTGCAGATTACTAACTTTCTAGCTAAATTGGAATACTACTGTTCATTGAATTTGTCAAGTTGTCTCCAGATTCTGGGCATTACTACTGGCTGCCAAATACATCACCTCACTTTCACCCTTTAGAATCCTGCCAGTTCCTCCAAAAAGGAGGGTTATTCCTTTAACTGAAAATGTCTTCTCCCTTGTCAAATTTTCTTGGAACAATTTGTCTGGATCTCTCCTTCCCTCTACTCACAAATATCACACCTTACTTTGCATTATATTTATTTGTGGACACATCACATCCTTTCAGTAGAATATAAACCCTTCGAGAGCAGAAAATAATTTTATTGTTCATCTCTGCTCTTGTAGTGCCAATCTCAGTACCTGACACTTTTAACAAATGATTGTTACTAAATAGTGAGGGGAGTTGAAACCATAACAGATGAGGATTAACTATCTTTAGACCAAAGCAGAGCATGGGATGTGACAGATATCTTAATATTAAAAAGCTGTCACAAAGAAAATAGATAAAAACCATCTGTGTAGTTCCAGAAATAGAAGCACTGAGTAGAAATTATGGGGAAACAAGCAAAGGCTGAATAACCACTTGTCAGTAATATCATAGAGGGTATTTCTGCATGAGAGAGATGGTTGGTTGGATAATCTCTAACCATCCTACTATGGTTTCCTTCTTTGTCAAAAAGACATGATTTTAAATAAAATCTTCAGTAAGTCAAGTCACTTCTCATGGGGTCTCAATTCCCTCATTTGTAAAATTAGGAGTTTGGTACTAGAAGACTGCTAAGGTCCCTTTCAACCCTAAATCCTATGGTCATAATATTTATTCATCTTTGAGGGGTTCTGATTCACATTCACAAATGAACTCCTGCAATTTAGGTATGCTGCCTCTGAGTAGCACACCACAAACACCTTGCCAAAGCAATGATACAGCATCTGTGGTGAGGGTCTAGATACAGTTTCTACTCAAATCCCCATAGATTCATAGCCCTGAATTTCCCACCCACTTTAAAAAATATAAAAGGGATTAAAATAGTCAAATTTACAAAAACACATTTTAACTAAAGATCAGTACAGATATTTTTTACAGACAAATCTTTTGCAGAAAAAAAACTCCTTTGATACAATGTGTCTTCCCTTTCTGCTCTTGTCTTACTTCTTTGGTATCTTATTCTAACCCTAAACTTATATACAAACCAATTAGAATGCTCCATGGTAAGCAACTCTAAAACTTAAAATGTTATAAAAAGTTTCTGGGTCATTTGCTCTCTATTCTAGGTATGGACACGTGGCTTTAGTAGAATTCTAGGATACCTTCCACAGTCTGATTTTAAGGTAATCTGCTTATGTATCTCCCTTTCTTGACATAAGGTTAAAAAAAAAAACAAAAAACTTCTTACTTTGTGAAGAGGTGTAGCATAATACAGCTGAACAACGGCTTCTAGCATTTGCTTACAATGTGCCCTTGGTCAAATTACTTAAGCACTAAATGTTCATTTCCTCATTTGTAAAGGTAAGCAGGTCAGGTTAGATGGTAACAGCTGGCACACCTTACATGTTAATCTCTTGCAAACATCTCATTTGATCCTCACAACCCAGGTAGGTAGGCAGGTGAAGTATTGTTTTACGAATAAAAACAAATCAATTTTGGGTGGGAACAGTGCCAACAACCTTCCATCTCAGTGCCTCTCTGGCCCTCCTCCTCTATGCCTGAAATGCACTTCCTCCACATCTCTTCCTCACAGAATCCTTTTCTTCCTTCCCTTACACATTTCCTACATTAAGCCTTTCCTGATCTCCTTAACAGCCAGTGCCTTCCCTTTCAAACTTTATTAAATAAACTTTGTATTTCTTCTCTTTTTATTTATTCTCTATATGCTTGTAAATGTCTTTGTTGCCTCCTCAAAGTGAACATAAGCCCCCTGCAAGTAGGGAAGTTTCATTTACTGCTAGGCATTCTCCATCCCCCGTTCCCATTTCCTATTCCCCGTTACCCGTTACCCATTCCCCGATCCCCCTCCCCCCCTCCCCTAGCACCTAGCCCAATGTCTGGCACTTAATTAGGTGATAATTAATGATTGCTGACTGGCTGATTGATAGGAAAAGGCCTCAGGTAGGAGGTGATATTTGAGCAGAGACTTGAATAGAGGTAGAAATGAGGAAGAACATTCCAGTAACAGGGGCAAAGTGTGAGATGGAATGGAATATACAAGGAACAGCAAATAGGGGCCACTTTAGCTTGTGTGAGGTAGTGAGAGAATAAAGTGTGATGGCTTCACAGGGAATATGTATATATATATGTATTTATATCTAAAATGTTTGAGAATCAATATTTAGAGAAAAGGGAAATGGGATAAATTTGAGTCTGTGGAAATCTGATTATTTAGCCTTTAGGAATGTCTTTCTCCCTCTCCTTCTTTAGATTTATAGATGTTACCTCAGCTGTGAGTGGAATACAAGATTGTGAAAGCTTCCCTATGAATAACTCAGGCAAGGCAATATTCAAATAGAGATAGCACAAATTTAGTTAGGATGTGAACCTCACCAGGCCTGAGTTTTGTTTTCCTGTAAATCATATGATTTTGGGGGAAACCAGATGATATTCCCCTCTCCCCTTCCCCAGCCTACTTACAAACTGCCCTCTTAGCATTAAAGTTTCCCTATAAGGTAGTTCTGTAGTTTCTGTGCTTGTATTGGGTAAAAACTTATTCCTGGTTAGATTGTGAAGCCACTTGTTTCCACAAATGGGGACAGGGGTCCAGCCTCTGGGGTGCCATTTCTTAGAATTGTTTGTACAAGAGTATATATCTCCCTGCTTGCCTTCCGCTTCTCACTGCTCTCTCTGCCCTGGTAGTGAGAGATGCCCAATTCTCGTGAGATTTGATCAACAAACCTTGTTTTTTTTTTTTTCCCTGCCTTGAGAAACTGAGACACCTCTGTTTTTTTTACTTGAGTCAGTGGTCTTTTGACCCACACAAGCTGGAAGAAAAATTATGGGAGGAAATTAATATATCTACGACATTAAATTGGAGCCAAAATGTGAAAGGCTTTAAATGCCAGAGGACTTTGTATATTATTGGAGAGATACTAAAGCTTCTTCAAGAAGGAAGCAAGAGTGGGGTTGGGGGGGGGGGTGGAGCCAAGATGGTGCTGTGAAAAGAAGGAACTACCAGAGCTCTATAACAAATTCTGTCGGATACATCTAAAAAAGTAAATCTGAGCAGATATGAGAGAGTTGGAAGCCACTAGTAGACTAAGAGTGGCAGGAGCGCCAGGCACGCCCAAGGGTACCAGAGCAAACCAACCAGGAACAGTAGAGGAATCCAGCCAGCACGCAGGTCTGGGAGAGCGTTGGGTGAGCCAAAAGCCAGAGTAGGAACAGGCCCAGGGCAGAAGTACTGGCTATGGCCGCTATTGAGCCCTAGGCCTCTCTGCCCAGGATCAGAGTCTGTTGGAGTGGCCACAGGAGCAGCAAGCCTGGAGGCCTCCAACCCACAATCTAAAGGTTTGAAACTCACCTTCTTGAACTTCTGGAAGCCATGATGTCCAGGTAAAATGGCTCTCATCCCTCCCTTGAACAAACCCAGAAAATACTACTTCAGGAGAAACAGAGGAGCCAGAAGTGGGGCTTCAGTAGCGAGAGAAGTTGGGGAGAGGGCCCTTCCTGTGGTGGCAGAAGGAGACTAGTACAGGAAGAGAGGTGTCCCAGCAGCCCTCACCTCAGTAGAACAACAAGAGTAACTGAGCCCTAGGTGGTGGAACTAACTAACGTCAATGCCAGGACACCAGACATGGCTTTGCAGAGCCAGGGGAAGTGGCAGACACCAGCACAGACAACAGCTGAGACCACCCATGCTGTAGAATAGTCTTGTGGAAGAGGAGACTCGCAGGAGCCAGACCACCCCTCCCTCACACCTCACAAAAACCAGAGGCCATAGCACATAAAGCCAGTGAGCAGGCCCACAGATTCCAACACAAGAAACTGGGGACAGAGCCACATGAACACCAGAAACAGAGATCCACTTTAGAAGCCAGGAGGGAAAAAAAAAACATGAAAAAACACACTAATAAGCCAAAGATGACTGATTCGTATTATGTAAGACAGGGAAAATCAAAATACCAATTTAGAAGAGGACAGCATGGATACTATACCCACATCTGAAACCTCAAAAGGGAAAGTGAACTGGTCTCCAGACCAAAAAGCATTCCTGGAAGAACTCAAGGAGGACTTTAAAAACCAAATTAGGGAGGTAAAAGAAAATGGCAAAAATGGAAAAAAAAATCACTGATGAAAACAAATCTTTAAAAAATAAAATCTTTAAAATCTTTAAAAAGTAAAACTGGCAAAATGGTTAATGAGAATCAGAATATAAATGGAGAAAATGTCTCATTGAAAAGTAAAATCAACCAAATGGAAAAGGAGATAGAGAAGCTAAAGGAAGAAAACAATACATTAAAAATTAGAATTGGGCAAGTAGAAGCCAATGACTTTATGAGACATCAAGAATCAGTCAAACAAAATCTAAAGAATGAAAAAATAGAAGAAAATGTGAAATATCTGACTGGAAAATTGATCCAGGAGTGACAATCTAAGAATTATTGGTCTACCTGAAAACCATGATGAAAAAAAGAGCCTGAACAGTATCTTCCAAGAAATCCTTAAGGAAAATAGCTCTGAGGTCCAAGAACCAGAGGGCAAAACTGTCATCAAAAGAATCCACCCATCACCCCCTAAAAAAGATCCCAAATTGAAAAGTCCAAGAAATATTATGCCCAAATTTTAGAACTACCAGGTGAGGGGGAAAATACTGCAAGCAGCTAGAAAGAAACAATTCAAATATCATGGAACTACAGTAAGGATCATGTAGGATCTTTCACCTTCTACATTAAATGACAAGAGAAACTGGAATATGATATTCTAAAAGGCAAAAAAGCTTAGACTACAACGAAGGATCAACTACCCGGCAAAATTGAGCATAATTTTTCAGGCAAGGAGATGGACATTCAACGAAATAAGGGAATTCCAGACCTTCCTGATGAAAAGGCCAGAACTCAACGGAAAATGTGGTCTTCAAATACAAAACTCAAGAAAGACATAAAAAGGTAAACAAGGGGGGAAGTGGAGGGAGGGGAGACCCTAGTTAATAAGGCTAATTAGTTACATCCTTATATAGGATTATTTTGTTTTATATATGTTTTACATATGTCAATCTTGGGAATAGTACAGTTATTATGACATCTGAAAGGGATATTCATAGACTGTGGGTGTCAGTATAAAATAACTAATATAATGATAAAAATATAATTAAGAGATACAAAGGGATGTTTCTGGGAGAAGAGGTAAGGAGGTAGTAGAAAAGGGTAAATTACATGACACGAAGAGGCACAAAAACATATTATAGTAGGGGGAAAGAAGGGAGAGAAGAGCAATACTTGAGCTTTACTCTCATTGTATTTCATTCAAGAAGGGAATAACATACCCTGATAAGTATAGAAATCTAACTCATCCTACAGGCAGTAGGAAGGGAAAGGAGAAAGAAAACGGAGGGGGGTGGTCAGAAGGGAGGGAAGAAATAGCAAGGGGAAAAAGGTCAGATAAGGGCAGGGAATCAAGAGGGAGGCTAAACTGAGGAGGGCAGCGTTCAAAAGCAAATCTCTGTTGAGGAATGGAAGGGAGAAGGGAAAAATAAAAGCATAAACAGGGAGGAAATAGGATGGAGAAAAAGACACAGATAGTATTCATAACTGTAAATGTGAATGGGATGAACTCTCCCATAAAATGGAAGAGGATAGCAGAATGAATTAAAAACCATAATCCTACAATATGCTGTTTACAAGAAACACATTTGAAACAGGGGGATACACACAGGGTAAAGGTAAAAGGCTGGAGTAGAATATATTGCGCTTCAGCTAAAGTAAAAAAAAACAGGGGTAGCAATCCTAATCTCAGACAAAGCAAAAGCAAAGATAGATCTAATTAAAAAAGATGAGGAAAAACACTATATCCTGGTAAAAGGCACCATAAACAATGAAGCAATATCATTATTTAACATATATGCACCAAGTGGTAGAGCGTGCAAATTCTTAGAGGAGAGGTTAAGGGAGTTACAGGAAGAAATAGACAGCAAAACTATAATAATAGGGGACCTTAACCTCCCCCTCTTTGAACTAGATAAATGTAACCAAGAAATAAAAAAGAAAGAAGTTAAGGAGGTGTATAGAATTTTAGAAAAGGCATATATGATAGACCTCTGGAGAAAACTGAATGGGGAGAAGAAGGAATATACTTTCTTCTCAGTGGTACATGGCACATACTCAAAAACTGACCATGTACTAGGGCATGAAAACCTCACAATCCAGTGCAGAAAGGCAGAAGTCCTTTTCAAAGGACCAGTAAAAGTATCCTTTTCAGATCGTGAGGCAATAAAAATTATTTGTAATAAAGGACCATGGAAAAATAAACTAAAAATTAATTGGAAACTAAATAATCTAATTCTCAAGAATGAGTGGGCCAAAGAACAAATCAGAGAAACAATTAATAACTTCATTCAAGAGAATGACAATAATGAGACAACATACCAAAACTTATGGGATGCAGCAAAAGCAGTTCTTAGGGGAAGTTGTATATCTCTAAATGCTTACATGAATAAAAGAGAGAAAAAGGCGATCAATGAATTGGGCATGCAAATGAAAAAGCTAGAAAAAGAACAAATTGGGGTAGCTAGATGGCGCAGTGAGTACAGCACCAGCCCTGGAGTCAGGAAGACCTGAGTGCAAATCTGGCCTCAGACACTTAACACACTTACCAGCTACGTGACCTTGGGCAAGTTGCTTAACCCCAATTGCCCTGCCTTCCCCTCTCTCCAAAAAACAAAATATCCATTTGAAAAAGAACAAATTGAAAATCCCCAGTTAAATACCAAATTAGAAATACTGAAAATCAAAAGAGAGATTAATAAAATTGAAATCAAGAAAACTATTAAATTAATAAATAAAACCAAGAGCTGGTTTTATGAAAAAATCAATAAAATTTATAAACCTTTGGTCAATTTGATATAAAAAAAGAAAGAAGAAAACCAAATTACCAATATCAAAAATGAAAAGGGTGAATTCACCTCCAATGAAGAGGAAATTAAAACACCAATTAGGAATTATTTTGCCCAATTGTATGCCCCCCATAAATTTGACAACCATAGGGATATGAATATTTACAAAAATGTAAATTGCCAAAGTTAATAGAAGAGGAATTAAAATACCTAAATGACTCCATCTCAGAATAAGAAATTGAGCAAGCCATCAATGAACTCCCTAGGAAAAAATATCCAGAGCCAGATGGCTTTACATGTAAACTCTACTAAACATTTAAAGAACAATTAATTCCTATACTTTACAGACTATTTGGGAAAATAGGTGGAGTCCTACCAAATTCTTTTTATGATACAAATATGGTACTAATACCCAAACCAGGAAGAGTCAAAACAGAGAAAGAAAATTATAGAACAATTTCCCTAATGAATATTGATGCAAAAATTTTAAATAAAATATTAGCAAAAAGATTGCAGCAACTTACATGAGAATAATACACTATGACCAGGTAGGATTTATTCCAGGAATGCAAGGCTGGTTCAATATTAGGAAAACTATCAGCACAATTGATTATATCAACGACAAAACTAGCAGAAACCATATGGTCATCTCAATAGATGCAGAAAAAGCTTTCAACAAAATGCAACACCCATTCCTATTTGAAACACTAGAAAGCACAGGAATAAATGAAGCCTTCCTTAAAATTATAAATAGCATCTACCTAAAACCATCAACAAACATTATTTGTGAAGGGGATAAGCTAGATGCATTCCCAATAAGATCAGGGGTGAAACAAGGATGTCCATGATCACCCCTACTATTCAATTTGGTACTGTACCAATAAGAGAAGAAAAAGAAATTGAAGGGGTAAATAGGCAGTGGAGAAACTAAATTATCACTTTTTGCAGATGATATGATGATTTACTTAGAGAATCCTAGAGAATCAAGTAAAAAACTACCTGAAATAATAAACAACTTTAGCAAAGTTGCAGGATATAAAATAAGTCCACATAAATCCTCGGCATTCCTATGCATTACCAACAAAGCCCAACAGTAAGAGACAGAAAGAGAAATTCCATTTAAAGTTACTTTAGACACCATAAAATGTTTGGGAGTCTACCTGCCAAGACAAACCCAGGGGCTATATGAAGACAATTACAAAACACTTTTCACACAAATAAAGTCAGATCTAAATAAATGGAAAAACATCAGTTGCTCATGGTGAAGCCAAGCTAACATAATGAAAATGACAATTTTACCTAAATTAATTTATCTATTCAGTGCCATACCAATCAAACCACCAAAAAATTATTTTACAGAGCTTGATAAAATAATGACAAAATTCAACTGGAAGAACAAGAGGTCTAGAATATCTAGGGAATTAATGAAAAGAAATACTAGGGAAGGTGGCCTAGCCACACCAGATATTAAACTGTACTATAAAGCAGCAGTCATCAAAACTACTTGCTACTGGCTAAGAAACAGAGTGGTGGATCAGTGGAATAGGATAGGTACACAAGACACAGTAGTCAACAACTATAGCAATCTACTCTTTGAGAAACCCAAAGAATCCAGCTTCTGGACTAAGAATTCACTATTTCACAAAAACTGCTGGGAAAATTGGAAAATGGTAGGGCAGAAACTGGGCATAGAACAATATCTTACACCACATACCAAAATAAAGTCAAAATGGGTTCATGATTTAGGAATAAAGGCTGATATTATAAGCAATTTGGGAGAGCAAGGAATAGTTTACCTGTCAGATTTATGGGAAAGGAAAGAAGTCATGACCCAACAAGACATAGAGAGCATTACAAAATGCAAAATGGATAATTTTGATTATGATAAATTGAAAGGTTTTTGCATAAAAAAAGCCAATGCAACAAAGATTAGGAGGGAAGCAGAAAATTGGGAGAAAGTCTTTACATCTAGTGTCTCTGATAAAGGCTTCATCTCTAAAATACACAGGGAACTGAGCCAAATTTATAGGAATACAAGTCATCACCCAATTGAGAAGTGGTCAAAGGATATGAACAGGGACTTTTCAGAGGAAGAAATTAAAGATGTCTATAGACATATGAAAAAATGCTTGAAATCACTACTGATTAGAGAAATGCAAATCAAAACAACTCTTAGGTACCACATCTCTCCCATAAGATTGGCTAAAATGACAAAACAGGAAAACCATAAATGCTAGAGAGGACGTGGGAAAATTGGAACACTGTTACATTGCTGGTGGACTTGTGAACTGATTCAGCCATTCTGGAGAGCAATTTGCAACTATGCCCAAAAAGCTATAAAAATGTGCATAACTTTTGACCCAGCAATACCACTTCTAGGGCTGTATCCCAAAGAGATCACACAAGTGGTAAAAGGACCCATATATACAAAAATATTTATAGCAGCTCTTTTTATACTAGCAAAGAATTGGAATTCAAGGGGATGCCCATCAATTGGGGAATGGCTGAACAAGTTGTGGTATATGAATGTAATGGAATACTATTGTGCTATAAGAAATGGGGAAGATACATGATACCTACAAGATACAATGCTGAGTGGGCGGAGCAGAACTAAGACAACATTATACACAACCACAGATACAGGGATTCTATGATGACTAACCTTGATAGACTTGGCTCTTCTCAGCAACACAAGGTTCAAAGACAACGCCAAAGGACTCATGATGCAGGGAGCTATCTACATCCAGAGAAAAAACTATGGAGTCTGAATGCAGATTGAGGCAAACTATTTACTCTCTTTTTTTTTCTTTTGTTTTTTTTTTCTCTTTTGTTTTTGTTTTTTTCTGTTTTGTTTTTTCTTTCTCATGATTCATTCCATTGGTCATAATTCCTCTTTACAACTTGACTCTTGTATAAATAAGTTTAATGTGAAGTTATATGTCAAAGATATATCAGATTCCATGCCATCTGGGGGAGGAGGGGAGTAGGGAGAGGAAGAAAATCTGGAACTCAAAATCATGCAGAACTGAGTGTTGTAAACTAAAAATAAAAAAATCTCAATTTAATTAAAAAAAATAAAAGAAGGAAGTGAGACCAGGCTCTATGCTTTGAGTGGTTTTTTGGGACAAAGCTATTCGCAAACTCCCCCCTCTCTCCACTCAAATATGTTGTTTGAATTATATCAACACAAAATGCTAGACATTATCCTTTTGTTCATTTCCCACATCAACCCCCACTTTCCCTAGCAACTACTTAACGAACTATCTCCATATAAAAAGAGCACTTTGACAAGCTAAATGGAACATAAATTTTAACCAATTAACTAGCTTCATCAAACACATACACACACACAGCTTCCTACACAAGATTATTTCAACAAATTAATCTACCTGTGTGTAAAGCTTTATAAGAATTGATGGATTCACATTTTCTTCATCTTCTTTACAAAGGGTTTTTAATTTCTTGAGTGAAGTAGAAGCTTGAATTAAAAATATATCTGTTAAAAACAAATGAGTACAATGGTTATTCAGTATCTTTGTCAAAACAATAAAAAAACCACACGTTCCCAATTATTTCCCTTTATTCTCCCCAAAATATTGTTTTTTACTTTATCTTCTGTAATAGGTCTACCAGTAATCCCACCATGTACCTTACAGCTAATATTGGTAGCAAAACGCTAGATACATTCCAAACTTTGCTTTTTCTTGTAGGTCTGGTGTTTTTTCTGCAATTTTTCTTTTATACTATTGTCTCATTTTAAAATGTTTAGTAATCATAGAAATAATTATATACATTTGGAGGTTTCAATTTAAAAGTATTAATTTTCTTTTAAAACTCAACCATCTTCTGACAGGCCATAGATGATCAAATAAAAAGCCTTACTGAATTTCCATATTTCCTTAGGAGATAAGCACAAACAACACACCCACACACATACACACACAGCACTTTTATTAACCTCTTTTCTAGTTTTAATGTAAGCATTTTTCCTTTCATCAAAGTCTAAGAGAAACAAATTAGTAAAATGCCTTTGTGATGCCCCTCCCAATACAGGCGTATTTTCACTACATTTTATCCTTGATTTTTCTTTCCTTTTCCTAACTTAACACTTCCTTACTTTGTTCCTTTTCTTCCTATTCTGTATATCCCTGTCCATTCATCCAAGATTCCCAGGAATGAAATGTAATAGATATTATGGGCCTCTCACAGTAAATGATGAGTGATAGGAAAAAGGCAAGAATAAGTCCAGCAGCCAGTGGTTCCCATGTTATCTCTGGACATAAACAGTTACATTAATGACTTCCTTTGTTACACATTTTGACATCTTTGAAATATTCATTGTGATTAAAAATTGGAAACAGAAAAACTTTTGGAAACATAGAATACAACATGAAATGCATTATTACCAACATGAGCTGATATAATACATAAATGTGTAACAATTCAGAATAAAAACAATTTAGTACGGGACTTCTATTAATAAAAGCAATTTTGTACTGGACTTTGGATAAACTTTTATAAATTCAAATAAACAATCTAGAACCATATTGGAAAAAGAGCTTAAATATATGATCCATTGAAACAGACTTTTCAGCCTTCCTATAATAAAATGAAAAAGTTTTTTTTTCCTGCTTTCTTTTAAACAATTTGATTTCCAGCTCTGCAAAACATCATCGGTAGACTATAATAATGAAACTATTCTTGTTGATGCCAGGTATTGACTGTTACTGAATTCAACAATTAAACATTTATGTGGTACCTACTGGAGTGAGTTCGTCAGCATTTATGAAGAGCTTATTATGTGCAAGCACTGTGCTGAGGATTGAGAAAAGGCCATCAGTAAATGAAGGGGTTTAATTCTATCTCTAAAGTCCTTTCCAGCTCAATCCACAATTCATCTGGTCTTAGCTTCTGCCTAACCTGAGTTACCACTCCCATTTAAAGACAAGTGGATTGGATGGGTACATAGAATCTTAGATCTGAAAAGAAGGCATATTAGTAATCTTCTAGATCAGGGATTCTAGACATTTTTGATGTCATGAACCCCAATGGCAGTCTGGCAAAACCTAGGGACCCTTTTTTAAAATGTTTATAAATGCACAAAATTATGTGCGTGTATGTATACATAGACATATATATGTGTACTGTTGTTATTGAATAGTTTCAGTTGTGTCCCACTCTTCATGAACCCAACTGGAATTTTCTTGGCAAAGATACTGGAGTGGTTTGCCATTTCCTTCTCCACCTCATTTTACAGATGAGGAAACTGAGGAAAACAGGGTTAAATGACTTGCCCAGGGTCACACAGGTAGTGTCTGAAGTCAGGTTTGAACTCAGGAAAAGGAGTCTTCCTGACTTCAGGCCCAGGATTGCGCCACTTAGCTGCCCTATTTATATAAATATGCATACATAAATACATATATTTATGTGCACTTACACAGATGAATATTTTATATAAATTTTATTTATATAGCACATACACAAATAAAATTTACGTACAGAAACAATTTATATATATAAAATGTATAAATTATGTGCATGCATATACATGCATATGTGTTTGTGTATATTTCTGTATATACATATGTGTACACACACATACACACAGGGTTGGTGTCCTTATGCTGGAAGAAGACCAAAATGACATCGCTATATTGGGGGGAAGGTAAGTGTGTCCGACCCTGGCTGATCAGACCAAAAGGAGCTCAGAATGCTCTACCGCAGGTCGGGCACAAATGGTCCATGTGAGTATTTGAGGTGGATTTTCTAAATTTGTGCATTTTGCATACACACACACTTAAAGGAGAAACCAATTATATTGCATTTATTTCCCCATTCAACTCCAAGGACACTCGGTGGACCCCTGCCTAGGAACCCCTGATCTAGACCAAACCCTTCCTTTGTAGCCCAGAACGGTAAGTGACTTGCCCAAGGTCACACGGCCAGGGGGGTGGCGCCCTCCGCGGGGTTTCCTTCCCCGACCACGTGCGAGCCCTTGCCTCCCTCGGCCAGGGCCCAGTCGTCCTTCGGCTCCCCACCCCTCCCAGCTTCATCCCCCGTCTCCGGCTCCTCTCCCCGCCCCCGCCTCTCACCGTCTCCGCCGGCCGCGTCGCGGAGCGGCAGGAGGCGAGCCAGGGCCCGATCCCCTCGTCCTCCCACCAGGCGGGCCACACTCCAGCCCTCCCTGACGGCCGCCATGACGCCCCCAGGCTCAGAAGGGGCGCCCGGCGTGAGTCCGTCACGCGGCAGGGGCGGTGACCAACGAGGATCACCTGATCTGCGTGAGAGGGGAGGGCCAGGAGCGCCGGAGACGGGGAGGAGGAGGAGAAAGGAAAACTTGGACCGAATCCTAGAGAAGGCCAAGCCCAGCCCGCCTCACGTCTACCTCTCCCTCCCCACACCACGCAAGCCCTGGGGGCGTCTGGACACTGGAAGCAGAGAGGAAGGGCGGGAAGGGCGGAAACGCCAGGACACGCCTCTCCCCCGCCTTCTCCTCTCCACCAATAGAAAGCCGTTCCCAGCCCCACCTTAATCCTGAGCCTATCAGAAGGCAGCGCTGGCCCAGAAAAAAACACCAGGAGGGAGACGGGCTGCTGCTGACTCCCAGCGGGTGGGAGACCGCGTGGTCTTCCGCCAAAGCATTGAGTTGTCCAGTGGCCCGGCAGGAAGTGTGCTATGAGACCAGTTGTACATATACTTCCAATTAGGGATGCTTGGCCCTGTTCAGTCTCAGTAATAGCCACTATTATTAATAATAACTGAAATGTAGCGCTTTTAGTTTGCAAAGAGCCATACACTCTCGATGATGATGGTGATGATGATGATGGCATTTATATAGCCGCTATTGTGTGCCAGGCACGGTGCTCAGAGCTTTAAAACTAGTATCTCCTT